>NW_027095938.1:7500-125414 GCF_963924715.1 Thunnus thynnus | reverse complement strand
CTGAAATTGACAGAAACACATGAAAATGCATGTACGGTGTGCGCCCTGACCCTGCCAGCGCAGCCGAGCCTTTTGGGTGAGTCTGCATCGGTTCTGATGAAAAGCGACTGGTTTGGGCCCATTAACACTGAAATTGACAGAAACACATGAAAATGCATGTACGGTGTGCGCCGTGACCCTGCCAGCGCAGCCGAGCCTTTTGGGTGAGTCTACATCGGTTCTGATGAAAAGCGACTAGTTTAGGCCCAATAACAGTGAAATTGACAGAAACACATGAAAATGCATGTACGGTGTGCGCCGTGACCCTGCCAGCGCAGCCGAGCCTTTTGGGTGAGTCTGCATCAGTTCTGATGAAAAGCGACTAGTTTAGGCCCAATAACACGGAAATTGACAGAAAAACATGAAAATGCATGTAACGGTGTGCGCCGTGACCCTGCCAGCGCAGCCGAGGCTTTAGGGTGAGTCTGCATCGGTTCTGATGAAAAGCGACTAGTTTGGGCCCAATAACACTGAAATTGACAGAAACACATGAAAATGCATGTACGGTGTGCGCCGTGACCCTGCCAGCGCAGCCGAGCCTTTTGGGTGAGTCTGCATCGGTTCTGATGAAAAGCCACTAGTTTAGGCCCAATAACACTGAAATTGACAGAAACACATGAAAATGCATGTACGGTGTACGCCGTGACCCTGCCAGCGCAGCCGAGCCTTTTGGGTGAGTCTGCATCGGTTCTGATGAAAAGCCACTAGTTTAGGCCCAATAACACTGAAATTGACAGAAAAACATGAAAATGCATGTAACGGTGTGCGCCGTGACCCTGCCAGCACAGCCGAGGCTTTAGGGTGAGTCTGCATCGGTTCTGATGAAAAGCGACTAGTTTGGGCCCAATAACACTGAAATTGACAGAAACACATGAAAATGCATGTACGGTGTGCGCCCTGACCCTGCCAGCGCAGCCGAGCCTTTTGGGTGAGTCTGCATCGGTTCTGATGAAAAGCCACTAGTTTGGGCCCAATAACACTGAAATTGACAGAAACACTTGAAAATGCATGTACGGTGTGCGCCGTGACCCTGCCAGCGCAGCCGAGCCTTTTGGGTGAGTCTGCATCGGTTCTGATGAAAAGCCACTAGTTTAGGCCCAATAACACTGAAATTGACAGAAACACATGAAAATGCATGTACGGTGTGCGCCGTGACCCTGCCAGCGCAGCTGAGCCTTTTGGGTGAGTCTGCATCGGTTCTGATGAAAAGCGACTGGTTTGGGCCCAATAACACTGAAATTGACGGAAACACATGAAAATGCATGTACGGTGTGCGCCGTGACCCTACCAGCGCAGCCGAGCCTTTTGGGTGAGTCTGCATCAGTTCTGATGAAAAGCCACTAGTTTACGCCCAATAACACTGAAATTGACAGAAACACATGAAAATGCATGTACGGTGTGCGCCCTGACCCTGCCAGCGCAGCCGAGCCTTTTGGGTGAGTCTGCATCGGTTCTGATGAAAAGCCACTAGTTTGGGCCCAATAACACTGAAATTGACAGAAACACTTGAAAATGCATGTACGGTGTGCGCCGTGACCCTGCCAGCGCAGCTGAGCCTTTTGGGTGAGTCTGCATCGGTTCTGATGAAAAGCGACTGGTTTGGGCCCAATAACACTGAAATTGACGGAAACACATGAAAATACATGTACGGTGTGCGCCGTGACCCTACCAGCGCAGCCGAGCCTTTTGGGTGAGTCTGCATCAGTTCTGATGAAAAGCCACTAGTTTACGCCCAATAACACTGAAATTGACAGAAACACATGAAAATGCATGTACGGTGTGCGCCCTGACCCTGCCAGCGCAGCCGAGCCTTTTGGGTGAGTCTGCATCGGTTCTGATGAAAAGCGACTGGTTTGGGCCCATTAACACTGAAATTGACAGAAACACATGAAAATGCATGTACGGTGTGCGCCGTGACCCTGCCAGCGCAGCCGAGCCTTTTGGGTGAGTCTACATCGGTTCTGATGAAAAGCGACTAGTTTAGGCCCAATAACAGTGAAATTGACAGAAACACATGAAAATGCATGTACGGTGTGCGCCGTGACCCTGCCAGCGCAGCCGAGCCTTTTGGGTGAGTCTGCATCAGTTCTGATGAAAAGCGACTAGTTTAGGCCCAATAACACGGAAATTGACAGAAAAACATGAAAATGCATGTAACGGTGTGCGCCGTGACCCTGCCAGCGCAGCCGAGGCTTTAGGGTGAGTCTGCATCGGTTCTGATGAAAAGCGACTAGTTTGGGCCCAATAACACTGAAATTGACAGAAACACATGAAAATGCATGTACGGTGTGCGCCGTGACCCCGCCAGCGCAGCCGAGCCTTTTGGGTGAGTCTGCATCGGTTCTGATGAAAAGCCACTAGTTTAGGCCCAATAACACTGAAATTGACAGAAACACATGAAAATGCATGTACGGTGTGCGCCGTGACCCTGCCAGCGCAGCCGAGCCTTTTGGGTGAGTCTGCATCGGTTCTGATGAAAAGCCACTAGTTTAGGCCCAATAACACTGAAATTGACAGAAAAACATGAAAATGCATGTAACGGTGTGCGCCGTGACCCTGCCAGCACAGCCGAGGCTTTAGGGTGAGTCTGCATCGGTTCTGATGAAAAGCGACTAGTTTGGGCCCAATAACACTGAAATTGACAGAAACACATGAAAATGCATGTACGGTGTGCGCCCTGACCCTGCCAGCGCAGCCGAGCCTTTTGGGTGAGTCTGCATCGATTATGATGAAAAGCGACTGGTTTGTGCCCAATAACACTGAAATTGACAGAAACACATGAAAATGCATGTACGGTGTGCGCCGTGACCCTGCCAGCGCAGCCGAGCCTTTTGGGTGAGTCTACATCGGTTCTGATGAAAAGCGACTAGTTTAGGCCCAATAACACTGAAATTGACAGAAACACATGAAAATGCATGTACGGTGTGCGCCGTGACCCTGCCAGCGCAGCCGAGCCTTTTGGGTGAGTCTGCATCGGTTCTGATGAAAAGCCACTAGTTTGGGCCCAATAACACTGAAATTGACAGAAACACATGAAAATGCATGTACGGTGTACGCCCTGACCCTGACAGCGCAGCCGAGCCTTTTGGGTGAGTCTGCATCGGTTCTGATGAAAAGCGACTAGTTTAGGCCCAATAACACTGAAATTGACAGAAACACATGAAAATGCATGTACGGTGTGCGCCGTGAACCTGCCAGCGCAGCCGAGCCTTTTGGGTGAGTCTGCATCAGTTCTGATGAAAAGCGACTAGTTTAGGCCCAATAACACTGAAATTGACAGAAAAACATGAAAATGCATGTAACGGTGTGCGCCGTGACCCTGCCAGCGCAGCCGAGGCTTTAGGGTGAGTCTGCATCGGTTCTGATGAAAAGCCACTAGTTTAGGCCCAATAACACTGAAATTGACAGAAACACATGAAAATGCATGTACGGTGTGCGCCATGACCCTGCCAGCGCAGCCGAGCCTTTTGGGTGAGTCTGCATCGGTTCTGATGAAAAGCCACTAGTTTGGGCCCAATAACACTGAAATTGACAGAAACACATGAAAATGCATGTAACAGTGTGCGCCGTGACCCTGCCAGCGCAGCTGAGGCTTGCGGGTGAGTCTGCATCGGTTCTGATGAAAAGCGACTAGTTTAGGCCCAATAACACTGAAATTGACAGAAACACATGAAAATGCATGTACGGTGTGCGCCGTGACCCTGCCAGCGCAGCCGAGCCTTTTGGGTGAGTCTGCATCAGTTCTGATGAAAAGCCACTAATTTAGGCCCAATAACACTGAAATTGACAGAAACACATGAAAATGCATGTACGGTGTGCGCCGTGACCCTGCCAGCGCAGCCGAGCCTTTTGGGTGAGCCTGCATCGGTTCTGATGAAAAGCCACTAGTTTAGGCCCAATAACACTGAAATTGACAGAAAAACATGAAAATGCATTTAACGGTGTGCGCCGTGACCCTGCCAGCGCAGCCGAGGCTTTAGGGTGAGTCTGCATCGGTTCTGATGAAAAGCGACTAGTTTGGGCCCAATAACACTGAAATTGACAGAAACACATCAAAATGCATGTACGGTGTGCGCCGTGACCCTGCCAGCGCAGCCGAGCCTTTTGGGTGAGTCTGCATCGGTTCTGATGAAAAGCCACTAGTTTGGGCCCAATAACACTGAAATTGACAGAAACACTTGAAAATGCATGTACGGTGTGCGCCGTGACCCTGCCAGCGCAGCCGAGCCTTTTGGGTGAGTCTGCATCGGTTCTGATGAAAAGCCACTAGTTTAGTCCCAATAACACTGAAATTGACAGAAACACATGAAAATGCATGTACGGTGTGCGCCCTGACCCTGCCAGCGCAGCCGAGCCTTTTGGGTGAGTCTGCATCGGTTCTGATGAAAAGCGACTGGTTTGGGCCCAATAACACTGAAATTGACAGAAACACATGAAAATACATGTACGGTGTGCGCCGTGACCCTGCCAGCGCAGCCGAGCCTTTTGGGTGAGTCTGCATCAGTTCTGATGAAAAGCCACTAGTTTAGGCCCAATAACACTGAAATTGACAGAAACACATGAAAATGCATGTACGGTGTGCGCCGTGAACCTGCCAGCGCAGCCGAGCCTTTTGGGTGAGTCTGCATCAGTTCTGATGAAAAGCGACTAGTTTAGGCCCAATAACACTGAAATTGACAGAAAAACATGAAAATGCATGTAACGGTGTGCGCCGTGACCCTGCCAGCGCAGCCGAGGCTTTAGGGTGAGTCTGCATCGGTTCTGATGAAAAGCCACTAGTTTAGGCCCAATAACACTGAAATTGACAGAAACACATGAAAATGCATGTACGGTGTGCGCCATGACCCTGCCAGCGCAGCCGAGCCTTTTGGGTGAGTCTGCATCGGTTCTGATGAAAAGCCACTAGTTTGGGCCCAATAACACTGAAATTGACAGAAACACATGAAAATGCATGTAACAGTGTGCGCCGTGACCCTGCCAGCGCAGCTGAGGCTTGCGGGTGAGTCTGCATCGGTTCTGATGAAAAGCGACTAGTTTAGGCCCAATAACACTGAAATTGACAGAAACACATGAAAATGCATGTACGGTGTGCGCCGTGACCCTGCCAGCGCAGCCGAGCCTTTTGGGTGAGTCTGCATCAGTTCTGATGAAAAGCGACTAGTTTGGGCCCAATAACACTGAAATTGACAGAAACACATGAAAATGCATGTACGGTGTGCGCCGTGACCCTGCCAGCGCAGCCGAGCCTTTTGGGTGAGTCTACATCGGTTCTGATGAAAAGCGACTAGTTTAGGCCCAATAACACTGAAATTGACAGAAACACATCAAAATGCATGTACGGTGTGCGCCGTGACCCTGCCAGCGCAGCCGAGCCTTTTGGGTGAGTCTGCATCGGTTCTGATGAAAAGCCACTAGTTTGGGCCCAATAACACTGAAATTGACAGAAACACTTGAAAATGCATGTACGGTGTGCGCCGTGACCCTGCCAGCGCAGCCGAGCCTTTTGGGTGAGTCTGCATCGGTTCTGATGAAAAGCCACTAGTTTAGGCCCAATAACACTGAAATTGACAGAAACACATGAAAATGCATGTACGGTGTGCGCCGTGACCCTGCCAGCGCAGCTGAGCCTTTTGGGTGAGTCTGCATCGGTTCTGATGAAAAGCGACTGGTTTGGGCCCAATAACACTGAAATTGACGGAAACACATGAAAATGCATGTACGGTGTGCGCCGTGACCCTACCAGCGCAGCCGAGCCTTTTGGGTGAGTCTGCATCAGTTCTGATGAAAAGCCACTAGTTTACGCCCAATAACACTGAAATTGACAGAAACACATGAAAATGCATGTACGGTGTGCGCCCTGACCCTGCCAGCGCAGCCGAGCCTTTTGGGTGAGTCTGCATCGGTTCTGATGAAAAGCGACTGGTTTGGGCCCATTAACACTGAAATTGACAGAAACACATGAAAATGCATGTACGGTGTGCGCCGTGACCCTGCCAGCGCAGCCGAGCCTTTTGGGTGAGTCTACATCGGTTCTGATGAAAAGCGACTAGTTTAGGCCCAATAACAGTGAAATTGACAGAAACACATGAAAATGCATGTACGGTGTGCGCCGTGACCCTGCCAGCGCAGCCGAGCCTTTTGGGTGAGTCTGCATCAGTTCTGATGAAAAGCGACTAGTTTAGGCCCAATAACACGGAAATTGACAGAAAAACATGAAAATGCATGTAACGGTGTGCGCCGTGACCCTGCCAGCGCAGCCGAGGCTTTAGGGTGAGTCTGCATCGGTTCTGATGAAAAGCGACTAGTTTGGGCCCAATAACACTGAAATTGACAGAAACACATGAAAATGCATGTACGGTGTGCGCCGTGACCCTGCCAGCGCAGCCGAGCCTTTTGGGTGAGTCTGCATCGGTTCTGATGAAAAGCCACTAGTTTAGGCCCAATAACACTGAAATTGACAGAAACACATGAAAATGCATGTACGGTGTACGCCGTGACCCTGCCAGCGCAGCCGAGCCTTTTGGGTGAGTCTGCATCGGTTCTGATGAAAAGCCACTAGTTTAGGCCCAATAACACTGAAATTGACAGAAAAACATGAAAATGCATGTAACGGTGTGCGCCGTGACCCTGCCAGCACAGCCGAGGCTTTAGGGTGAGTCTGCATCGGTTCTGATGAAAAGCGACTAGTTTGGGCCCAATAACACTGAAATTGACAGAAACACATGAAAATGCATGTACGGTGTGCGCCCTGACCCTGCCAGCGCAGCCGAGCCTTTTGGGTGAGTCTGCATCGGTTCTGATGAAAAGCCACTAGTTTGGGCCCAATAACACTGAAATTGACAGAAACACTTGAAAATGCATGTACGGTGTGCGCCGTGACCCTGCCAGCGCAGCCGAGCCTTTTGGGTGAGTCTGCATCGGTTCTGATGAAAAGCCACTAGTTTAGGCCCAATAACACTGAAATTGACAGAAACACATGAAAATGCATGTACGGTGTGCGCCGTGACCCTGCCAGCGCAGCTGAGCCTTTTGGGTGAGTCTGCATCGGTTCTGATGAAAAGCGACTGGTTTGGGCCCAATAACACTGAAATTGACGGAAACACATGAAAATGCATGTACGGTGTGCGCCGTGACCCTACCAGCGCAGCCGAGCCTTTTGGGTGAGTCTGCATCAGTTCTGATGAAAAGCCACTAGTTTACGCCCAATAACACTGAAATTGACAGAAACACATGAAAATGCATGTACGGTGTGCGCCCTGACCCTGCCAGCGCAGCCGAGCCTTTTGGGTGAGTCTGCATCGGTTCTGATGAAAAGCCACTAGTTTGGGCCCAATAACACTGAAATTGACAGAAACACTTGAAAATGCATGTACGGTGTGCGCCGTGACCCTGCCAGCGCAGCTGAGCCTTTTGGGTGAGTCTGCATCGGTTCTGATGAAAAGCGACTGGTTTGGGCCCAATAACACTGAAATTGACGGAAACACATGAAAATACATGTACGGTGTGCGCCGTGACCCTACCAGCGCAGCCGAGCCTTTTGGGTGAGTCTGCATCAGTTCTGATGAAAAGCCACTAGTTTACGCCCAATAACACTGAAATTGACAGAAACACATGAAAATGCATGTACGGTGTGCGCCCTGACCCTGCCAGCGCAGCCGAGCCTTTTGGGTGAGTCTGCATCGGTTCTGATGAAAAGCGACTGGTTTGGGCCCATTAACACTGAAATTGACAGAAACACATGAAAATGCATGTACGGTGTGCGCCGTGACCCTGCCAGCGCAGCCGAGCCTTTTGGGTGAGTCTACATCGGTTCTGATGAAAAGCGACTAGTTTAGGCCCAATAACAGTGAAATTGACAGAAACACATGAAAATGCATGTACGGTGTGCGCCGTGACCCTGCCAGCGCAGCCGAGCCTTTTGGGTGAGTCTGCATCAGTTCTGATGAAAAGCGACTAGTTTAGGCCCAATAACACGGAAATTGACAGAAAAACATGAAAATGCATGTAACGGTGTGCGCCGTGACCCTGCCAGCGCAGCCGAGGCTTTAGGGTGAGTCTGCATCGGTTCTGATGAAAAGCGACTAGTTTGGGCCCAATAACACTGAAATTGACAGAAACACATGAAAATGCATGTACGGTGTGCGCCGTGACCCCGCCAGCGCAGCCGAGCCTTTTGGGTGAGTCTGCATCGGTTCTGATGAAAAGCCACTAGTTTAGGCCCAATAACACTGAAATTGACAGAAACACATGAAAATGCATGTACGGTGTGCGCCGTGACCCTGCCAGCGCAGCCGAGCCTTTTGGGTGAGTCTGCATCGGTTCTGATGAAAAGCCACTAGTTTAGGCCCAATAACACTGAAATTGACAGAAAAACATGAAAATGCATGTAACGGTGTGCGCCGTGACCCTGCCAGCACAGCCGAGGCTTTAGGGTGAGTCTGCATCGGTTCTGATGAAAAGCGACTAGTTTGGGCCCAATAACACTGAAATTGACAGAAACACATGAAAATGCATGTACGGTGTGCGCCCTGACCCTGCCAGCGCAGCCGAGCCTTTTGGGTGAGTCTGCATCGATTATGATGAAAAGCGACTGGTTTGTGCCCAATAACACTGAAATTGACAGAAACACATGAAAATGCATGTACGGTGTGCGCCGTGACCCTGCCAGCGCAGCCGAGCCTTTTGGGTGAGTCTACATCGGTTCTGATGAAAAGCGACTAGTTTAGGCCCAATAACACTGAAATTGACAGAAACACATGAAAATGCATGTACGGTGTGCGCCGTGACCCTGCCAGCGCAGCCGAGCCTTTTGGGTGAGTCTGCATCGGTTCTGATGAAAAGCCACTAGTTTGGGCCCAATAACACTGAAATTGACAGAAACACATGAAAATGCATGTACGGTGTACGCCCTGACCCTGACAGCGCAGCCGAGCCTTTTGGGTGAGTCTGCATCGGTTCTGATGAAAAGCGACTAGTTTAGGCCCAATAACACTGAAATTGACAGAAACACATGAAAATGCATGTACGGTGTGCGCCGTGAACCTGCCAGCGCAGCCGAGCCTTTTGGGTGAGTCTGCATCAGTTCTGATGAAAAGCGACTAGTTTAGGCCCAATAACACTGAAATTGACAGAAAAACATGAAAATGCATGTAACGGTGTGCGCCGTGACCCTGCCAGCGCAGCCGAGGCTTTAGGGTGAGTCTGCATCGGTTCTGATGAAAAGCCACTAGTTTAGGCCCAATAACACTGAAATTGACAGAAACACATGAAAATGCATGTACGGTGTGCGCCATGACCCTGCCAGCGCAGCCGAGCCTTTTGGGTGAGTCTGCATCGGTTCTGATGAAAAGCCACTAGTTTGGGCCCAATAACACTGAAATTGACAGAAACACATGAAAATGCATGTAACAGTGTGCGCCGTGACCCTGCCAGCGCAGCTGAGGCTTGCGGGTGAGTCTGCATCGGTTCTGATGAAAAGCGACTAGTTTAGGCCCAATAACACTGAAATTGACAGAAACACATGAAAATGCATGTACGGTGTGCGCCGTGACCCTGCCAGCGCAGCCGAGCCTTTTGGGTGAGTCTGCATCAGTTCTGATGAAAAGCCACTAATTTAGGCCCAATAACACTGAAATTGACAGAAACACATGAAAATGCATGTACGGTGTGCGCCGTGACCCTGCCAGCGCAGCCGAGCCTTTTGGGTGAGCCTGCATCGGTTCTGATGAAAAGCCACTAGTTTAGGCCCAATAACACTGAAATTGACAGAAAAACATGAAAATGCATTTAACGGTGTGCGCCGTGACCCTGCCAGCGCAGCCGAGGCTTTAGGGTGAGTCTGCATCGGTTCTGATGAAAAGCGACTAGTTTGGGCCCAATAACACTGAAATTGACAGAAACACATCAAAATGCATGTACGGTGTGCGCCGTGACCCTGCCAGCGCAGCCGAGCCTTTTGGGTGAGTCTGCATCGGTTCTGATGAAAAGCCACTAGTTTGGGCCCAATAACACTGAAATTGACAGAAACACTTGAAAATGCATGTACGGTGTGCGCCGTGACCCTGCCAGCGCAGCCGAGCCTTTTGGGTGAGTCTGCATCGGTTCTGATGAAAAGCCACTAGTTTAGTCCCAATAACACTGAAATTGACAGAAACACATGAAAATGCATGTACGGTGTGCGCCCTGACCCTGCCAGCGCAGCCGAGCCTTTTGGGTGAGTCTGCATCGGTTCTGATGAAAAGCGACTGGTTTGGGCCCAATAACACTGAAATTGACAGAAACACATGAAAATACATGTACGGTGTGCGCCGTGACCCTGCCAGCGCAGCCGAGCCTTTTGGGTGAGTCTGCATCAGTTCTGATGAAAAGCCACTAGTTTAGGCCCAATAACACTGAAATTGACAGAAACACATGAAAATGCATGTACGGTGTGCGCCGTGAACCTGCCAGCGCAGCCGAGCCTTTTGGGTGAGTCTGCATCAGTTCTGATGAAAAGCGACTAGTTTAGGCCCAATAACACTGAAATTGACAGAAAAACATGAAAATGCATGTAACGGTGTGCGCCGTGACCCTGCCAGCGCAGCCGAGGCTTTAGGGTGAGTCTGCATCGGTTCTGATGAAAAGCCACTAGTTTAGGCCCAATAACACTGAAATTGACAGAAACACATGAAAATGCATGTACGGTGTGCGCCATGACCCTGCCAGCGCAGCCGAGCCTTTTGGGTGAGTCTGCATCGGTTCTGATGAAAAGCCACTAGTTTGGGCCCAATAACACTGAAATTGACAGAAACACATGAAAATGCATGTAACAGTGTGCGCCGTGACCCTGCCAGCGCAGCTGAGGCTTGCGGGTGAGTCTGCATCGGTTCTGATGAAAAGCGACTAGTTTAGGCCCAATAACACTGAAATTGACAGAAACACATGAAAATGCATGTACGGTGTGCGCCGTGACCCTGCCAGCGCAGCCGAGCCTTTTGGGTGAGTCTGCATCAGTTCTGATGAAAAGCGACTAGTTTGGGCCCAATAACACTGAAATTGACAGAAACACATGAAAATGCATGTACGGTGTGCGCCGTGACCCTGCCAGCGCAGCCGAGCCTTTTGGGTGAGTCTACATCGGTTCTGATGAAAAGCGACTAGTTTAGGCCCAATAACACTGAAATTGACAGAAACACATGAAAATGCATGTACGGTTGTGCCCTGACCCTGCCAGCGCAGCCGAGCCTTTTGGGTGAGTCTGCATCGGTTCTGATGAAAAGCGACTGGTTTGGGCCCAATAACACAGAAATTGACAGAAACACATGAAAATGCATGTACGGTGTGCGCCGTGACCCTGCCAGCGCAGCCGAGCCTTTTGGGTGAGTCTGCATCAGTTCTGATGAAAAGCGACTGGTTTAGGCCCAATAACACTGAAATTGACAGAAACACATGAAAATGCATGTACGGTGTGCGCCCTGACCCCGCCAGTGCAGCCGAGCGTTTTGGGTGAGTCTGCATCGGTTCTGATGAAAAGCGACTGGTTTGGGCCCAATAACACTGAAATTGACAGAAACACATGAAAATGCATGTACGGTGTGTGCCCTGACCCTGCCAGCGCAGCCGAGCCTTTTGGGTGAGTCTGCATCGGTTCTGATGAAAAGCGACTGGTTTGGGCCCAATAACACAGAAATTGACAGAAACACATGAAAATGCATGTGCGGTGTGCGCCGTGACCCTGCCAGCGCAGCCGAGCCTTTTGGGTGAGTCTGCATCGGTTCTGATGAAAAGCCACTAGTTTAGGCCCAATAAAACTGAAATTGACAGAAACACATGAAAATGCATGTACGGTGTGCGCCCTGACCCTGCCAGCGCAGCCGAGCCTTTTGGGTGAGTCTGCATCGGTTCTGATGAAAAGCGACTAGTTTGGGCCCAATAACACTGAAATTGACAGAAAGACATGAAAATGCATGTAACAGTGTGCGCCGTGACCCTGCCAGCGCAGCCGAGGCTTTAGGGTGAGTCTGCATCGGTTCTGATGAAAAGCCACTAGTTTGGGCCCAATAACACTGAAATTGACAGAAACACATGAAAATGCATGTAACAGTGTGCGCCGTGACCCTGCCAGCGCAGCCGAGGCTTGCGGGTGAGTCTGCATCGGTTCTGATGAAAAGCGACTAGTTTGGGCCCAATAACACTGAAATTGACAGAAACA
Source organism: Thunnus thynnus (assembly GCF_963924715.1). Classification (NCBI taxonomy): domain Eukaryota; kingdom Metazoa; phylum Chordata; class Actinopteri; order Scombriformes; family Scombridae; genus Thunnus; species Thunnus thynnus. The sequence goes on along the minus strand of NW_027095938.1, from coordinate 113,185 downwards.
CATGAAAATGCATGTACGGTGTGCGCCGTGACCCTGCCAGCGCAGCCGAGCCTTTTGGGTGAGTCTGCATCGGTTCTGATGAAAAGTCACTAGTTTAGGACCAATAAAACTGAAATTGACAGAAACACATGAAAATGCATGTACGGTGTGCGCCCTGACCTTGCCAGCGCAGCCGAGCCTTTTGGGTGAGTCTGCATCGATTATGATGAAAAGCGACTGGTTTGGGCCCAATAACACTGAAATTGACAGAAATACATGAAAATGCATGTACGGTGTGCGCCGTGACCCTGCCAGCGCAGCCGAGCCTTTTGGGTGAGTCTGCATCGGTTCTGATGAAAAGCCACTAGTTTAGGCCCAATAACACTGAAATTGACAGAAACACATGAAAATGCATATACGGTGTGCGCCGTGACCCTGCCAGCGCAGCCGATCCTTTTGGGTGAGTCTGCATCGGTTCTGATGAAAAGCCACTAGTTTAGGCCCAATAACACTGAAATTGACAGAAACACATGAAAATGCATGTACGGTGTGCGCCGTGACCCTGCCAGCGCAGGCGAGCCTTTTGGGTGAGTCTGCATCGGTTCTGATGAAAAGCCACTAGTTTAGGCCCAATAACACTGAAATTGACAGAAACACATGAAAATGCATGTACGGTGTGCGCCGTGACCCTGCCAGCGCAGCCGAGCCTTTTGGGTGAGTCTGCATCAGTTCTGATGAAAAGCGACTGGTTTAGGCCCAATAACACTGAAATTGACAGAAACACATGAAAATGCATGTACGGTGTGTGCCCTGACCCCGCCAGCGCAGCCGAGCGTTTTGGGTGAGTCTGCATCGGTTCTGATGAAAAGCGACTGGTTTGGGCCCAATAACACTGAAATTGACAGAAACACATGAAAATGCATATACGGTGTGCGCCGTGACCCTGCCAGCGCAGCCGAGCCTTTTGGGTGAGTCTACATCGGTTCTGATGAAAAGCGACTAGTTTAGGCCCAATAACACTGAAATTGACAGAAACACATGAAAATGCATGTACGGTGTGTGCCCTGACCCTGCCAGCGCAGCCGAGCCTTTTGGGTGAGTCTGCATCGGTTCTGATGAAAAGCGACTGGTTTGGGCCCAATAACACAGAAATTGACAGAAACACATGAAAATGCATGTACGGTGTGCGCCGTGACCCTGCCCGCGCAGCCGAGCCTTTTGGGTGAGTCTGCATCGGTTCTGATGAAAAGCCACTAGTTTAGGCCCAATAACACTGAAATTGACAGAAACACATGAAAATGCATGTACGGTGTGCGCCCTGACCCTGCCAGCGCAGCCGAGCCTTTTGGGTGAGTTTGCATCGGTTCTGATGAAAAGCGACTAGTTTAGGCCCAATAACACTGAAATTGACAGAAACACATGAAAATGCATGTACGGTGTGCGCCGTGACCCTGCCAGCGCAGCCGAGCCTTTTGGGTGAGTCTGCATCGGTTCTGATGAAAAGCCACTAGTTTGGGCCCAATAACACTGAAATTGACAGAAACACATGAAAATGCATGTAACAGTGTGCGCCGTGACCCTGCCAGTGTAGCCGAGCCTTTTGGGTGAGTCTGCATCAGTTTTGATGAAAAGCGACTAGTTTAGGCCCAATAACACTGAAATTGACAGAAACACATGAAAATGCATGTACGGTGTGCGCCATGACCCTGCCAGCGCAGCCGAGCCTTTTGGGTGAGTCTGCATCGGTTCTGATGAAAAGCCACTAGTTTGGGCCCAATAACACTGAAATTGACAGAAACACATGAAAATGCATGTACGGTGTGCGCCGTGACTCTGCCAGCGCAGCCGAGCCTTTTGGGTTAGTCTGCATCAGTTCTGATGAAAAGCGACTAGTTTGGGCCCAATAACACTGAAATTGACAGAAAAACATGAAAATGCATGTAACGGTGTGCGCCGTGACCCTGCCAGCGCAGCCGAGGCTTTAGGGTGAGTCTGCATCGGTTCTGATGAAAAGCGACTGGTTTGGGCCCAATAACACTGAAATTGACAGAAACACATGAAAATGCATGTACGGTGTGCGCCCTGACCCTGCCAGCGCAGCCGAGCCTTTTGGGTGAGTCTGCATCGGTTCTGATGAAAAGCGACTGGTTTGGGCCCAATAACACTGAAATTGACAGAAACACATGAAAATGCATGTACGGTGTGCGCCGTGACCCTGCCAGCGCAGCCGAGCCTTTTGGGTGAGTCTGCATCGGTTCTGATGAAAAGCCACTAGTTTAGGCCCAATAACACTGAAATTGACAGAAACACATGAAAATGCATGTACGGTGTGCGCCGTGACCCTGCCAGCGCAGCCGAGCCTTTTGGGTGAGCCTGCATCGGTTCTGATGAAAAGCCACTACTTTAGGCCCAATAACACTGAAATTGACAGAAAAACATGAAAATGCATGTAACGGTGTGCGCCGTGACCCTGCCAGCGCAGCCGAGCCTTTTGGGTGAGTCTGCATCAGTTTTGATGAAAAGCGACTAGTTTAGGCCCAATAACACTGAAATTGACAGAAACACATGAAAATGCATGTACGGTGTGCGCCATGACCCTGCCAGCGCAGCCGAGCCTTTTGGGTGAGTCTGCATCGGTTCTGATGAAAAGCCACTAGTTTGGGCCCAATAACACTGAAATTGACAGAAACACATGAAAATGCATGTACGGTGTGCGCCGTGACTCTGCCAGCGCAGCCGAGCCTTTTGGGTTAGTCTGCATCAGTTCTGATGAAAAGCCACTAGTTTGGGCCCAATAACACTGAAATTGACAGAAAAACATGAAAATGCATGTAACGGTGTGCGCCGTGACCCTGCCAGCGCAGCCGAGGCTTTAGGGTGAGTCTGCATCGGTTCTGATGAAAAGCGACTGGTTTGGGCGCAATAACACTGAAATTGACAGAAACACATGAAAATGCATGTACGGTGTGCGCCCTGACCCTGCCAGCGCAGCCGAGCATTTTGGGTGAGTCTGCATCGGTTCTGATGAAAAGCGACTGGTTTGGGCCCAATAACACTGAAATTGACAGAAACACATGAAAATGCATGTACGGTGTGCGCCGTGACCCTGCCAGCGCAGCCGAGCCTTTTGGGTGAGTCTGCATCGGTTCTGATGAAAATCCACTAGTTTAGGCCCAATAAGACTGAAATTGACAGAAACACATGAAAATGCATGTACGGTGTGCGCCGTGACCCTGCCAGCGCAGCCGAGCCTTTTGGGTGAGCCTGCATCGGTTCTGATGAAAAGCCACTACTTTAGGCCCAATAACACTGAAATTGACAGAAAAACATGAAAATGCATGTAACGGTGTGCGCCGTGACCCTGCCAGCGCAGCCGAGGCTTTAGGATGAGTCTGCATCGGTTCTGATGAAAAGCGACTGGTTTGGGCCCAATAACACTGAAATTGACAGAAATACATGAAAATGCATGTACGGTGTGCGCCATGACCCTGCCAGCGCAGCTGAGCCTTTTGGGTGAGTCTGCATCGGTTCTGATGAAAAGCCACTGGTTTGGGCCCAATAACACTGAAATTGACAGAAACACATGAAAATGCATATACGGTGTGCGCCGTGACCCTGCCAGCGCAGCCGAACCTTTTGGGTGAGTCTGCATCGGTTCTGATGAAAAGCCACTAGTTTAGGCCCAATAACACTGAAATTGACAGAAACACATGAAAATGCATGTACGGTGTGCGCCGTGACCCTGCCAGCGCAGCCGAGCCTTTTGGGTGAGTCTGCATCGGTTCTGATGAAAAGCCACTAGTTTAGGCCCAATAACACTGAAATTGACAGAAACACATGAAAATGCATGTACGGTGTGCGCCGTGACCCTGCCAGCGCAGCCGAGCCTTTTGGGTGAGTCTGCATCAGTTCTGATGAAAAGCGACTGGTTTAGGCCCAATAACACTGAAATTGACAGAAACACATGAAAATGCATGTACGGTGTGCGCCCTGACCCCGCCAGCGCAGCCGAGCGTTTTGGGTGAGTCTGCATCGGTTCTGATGAAAAGCGACTGGTTTGGGCCCAATAACACTGAAATTGACAGAAACACATGAAAATGCATATACGGTGTGCGCCGTGACCCTGCCAGCGCAGCCGAGCCTTTTGGGTGAGTCTACATCGGTTCTGATGAAAAGCCACTAGTTTAGGCCCAATAACACTGAAATTGACAGAAACACATGAAAATGCATGTACGGTGTGTGCCCTGACCCTGCCAGCGCAGCCGAGCCTTTTGGGTGAGTCTGCATCGGTTCTGATGAAAAGCGACTGGTTTGGGCCCAATAACACAGAAATTGACAGAAACACATGAAAATGCATGTACGGTGTGCGCCGTGACCCTGCCAGCGCAGCCGAGCCTTTTGGGTGAGTCTGCATCGGTTCTGATGAAAAGCCACTAGTTTAGGCCCAATAACACTGAAATTGACAGAAACACATGAAAATGCATGTACGGTGTGCGCCCTGACCCTGCCAGCGCAGCCGAGCCTTTTGGGTGAGTCTGCATCGGTTCTGATGAAAAGCCACTAGTTTGGGCCCAATAACACTGAAATTGACAGAAACACATGAAAATGCATGTACGGTGTGCGCCCTGACCCTGCCAGCGCAGCCGAGCCTTTTGGGTGAGTCTGCATCGGTTCTGATGAAAAGCGACTAGTTTGGGCCCAATAACACTGAAATTGACAGAAACACATGAAAATGCATGTACGGTGTGCGCCGTGACCCTGCCAGCGTAGCCGAGCCTTTTGGGGGTGGTGAAGTCTGCATCAGTTCTGATGAAAAGCGACTAGTTTAGGCCCAATAACACTGAAATTGACAGAAACACATGAAAATGCATGTACGGTGTGCGCCGTGACCCTGCCAGCGCAGCCGAGCCTTTTGGGTGAGTCTGCATCGGTTCTGATGAAAAGCCACTAGTTTGGGCCCAATAACACTGAAATTGACAGAAACACATGAAAATGCATGTAACAGTGTGCGCCTTGACCCTGCCAGTGTAGCCGAGCCTTTTGGGTGAGTCTGCATCAGTTTTGATGAAAAGCGACTAGTTTAGGCCCAATAACACTGAAATTGACAGAAAAATATGAAAATGCATGTACGGTGTGCGCCCTGACCCTGCCAGCGCAGCCGAGCCTTTTGGGTGAGTCTGCATCGGTTCTGATGAAAAGCGACTGGTTTGGGCCCAATAACACTGAAATTGACAGAAACACATGAAAATGCATGTACGGTGTGCGCCGTGACCCTGCCAGCGCAGCCGAGCCATTTGGGTGAGTCTGCATCGGTTCTGATGAAAAGCCACTAGTTTGGGCCCAATAACACTGAAATTGACAGAAACACATGAAAATGCATGTACGGTGTGCGCCATGACCCTGCCAGAGCAGCCGAGCCTTTTGGGTGAGCCTGCATCGGTTCTGATGAAAAGCCACTACTTTAGGCCCAATAACACTGAAATTGACAGAAAAACATGAAAATGCATGTAACGGTGTGCGCCGTGACCCTGCCAGCGCAGCCGAGGCTTTAGGGTGAGACTGCATCGGTTCTGATGAAAAGCGACTAGTTTGGGCCCAATACCACTGAAATTGACAGAAACACATGAAAATGCATGTACGGTGTGCGCCCTGACCCTGCCAGCGCAGCCGAGCCTTTTGGGTGAGTCTGCATCGATTATGATGAAAAGCGACTGGTTTGGGCCCAATAACACTGAAATTGACAGAAACACATGAAAATGCATGTACGGTGTGCGCCCTGACCCTGCCAGCGCATCCGAGCCTTTTGGGTGAGTCTGCATCGGTTCTGATGAAAAGCGACTGGTTTGGGCCCAATAACACTGAAATTGACAGAAACACATGAAAATGCATGTACGGTGTGCGCCGTGACCCTGCCAGCGCAGCCGAGCCTTTTGGGTGAGTCTGCATCGGTTCTGATGAAAAGCCACTAGTTTAGGCCCAATAACAATGAAATTGACAGAAAAACATGAAAATGCATGTAACGGTGTGCGCCGTGACCCTGCCAGCGCAGCCGAGGCTTTAGGATGAGTCTGCATCGGTTCTGATGAAAAGCGACTAGTTTGGGCCCAATAACACTGAAATTGACAGAAACACATGAAAATGCATGTACGGTGTGCGCCCTGACCCTGCCAGCGCAGCCGAGCCTTTTGGGTGAGTCTGCATCAGTTCTGATGAAAAGCGACTAGTTTAGGCCCAATAACACTGAAATTGACAGAAACACATGAAAATGCATGTACGGTGTGCGCCGTGACCCTGCCAGCGCAGCCGAGCCTTTTGGGTGAGTCTGCATCGGTTCTGATGAAAAGCCACTAGTTTGGGCCCAATAACACTGAAATTGACAGAAACACATGAAAATGCATGTAACAGTGTGCGCCTTGACCCTGCCAGTGTAGCCGAGCCTTTTGGGTGAGTCTGCATCAGTTTTGATGAAAAGCGACTAGTTTAGGCCCAATAACACTGAAATTGACAGAAAAATATGAAAATGCATGTAACGGTGTGCGCCGTGACCCTGCCAGCACAACCGAGGCTTTAGGGTGAGTCTGCATCGGTTCTGATGAAAAGCGACTAGTTTGGGCCCAATAACACTGAAATTGACAGAAACACATGAAAATGCATGTACGGTGTGCGCCCTGACCCTGCCAGCGCAGCCGAGCCTTTTGGGTGAGTCTGCATCGGTTCTGATGAAAAGCGACTGGTTTGGGCCCAATAACACTGAAATTGACAGAAACACATGAAAATGCATGTACGGTGTGCGCCGTGACCCTGCCAGCGCAGCCGAGCCATTTGGGTGAGTCTGCATCGGTTCTGATGAAAAGCCACTAGTTTGGGCCCAATAACACTGAAATTGACAGAAACACATGAAAATGCATGTACGGTGTGCGCCATGACCCTGCCAGAGCAGCCGAGCCTTTTGGGTGAGCCTGCATCGGTTCTGATGAAAAGCCACTACTTTAGGCCCAATAACACTGAAATTGACAGAAAAACATGAAAATGCATGTAACGGTGTGCGCCGTGACCCTGCCAGCGCAGCAGAGGCTTTAGGGTGAGACTGCATCGGTTCTGATGAAAAGCGACTAGTTTGGGCCCAATAACACTGAAATTGACAGAAACACATGAAAATGCATGTACGGTGTGCGCCCTGACCCTGCCAGCGCAGCCGAGCCTTTTGGGTGAGTCTGCATCGATTATGATGAAAAGCGACTGGTTTGGGCCCAATAACACTGAAATTGACAGAAACACATGAAAATGCATGTACGGTGTGCGCCCTGACCCTGCCAGCGCAGCCGAGCCTTTTGGGTGAGTCTGCATCGGTTCTGATGAAAAGCGACTGGTTTGGGCCCAATAACACTGAAATTGACAGAAACACATGAAAATGCATGTACGGTGTGCGCCGTGACCCTGCCAGCGCAGCCGAGCCTTTTGGGTGAGTCTGCATCGGTTCTGATGAAAAGCCACTAGTTTAGGCCCAATAACAATGAAATTGACAGAAAAACATGAAAATGCATGTAACGGTGTGCGCCGTGACCCTGCCAGCGCAGCCGAGGCTTTAGGATGAGTCTGCATCGGTTCTGATGAAAAGCGACTAGTTTGGGCCCAATAACACTGAAATTGACAGAAACACATGAAAATGCATGTACGGTGTGCGCCCTGACCCTGCCAGCGCAGCCGAGCCTTTTGGGTGAGTCTGCATCAGTTCTGATGAAAAGCGACTAGTTTAGGCCCAATAACACTGAAATTGACAGAAACACATGAAAATGCATGTACGGTGTGCGCCGTGACCCTGCCAGCGCAGCCGAGCCATTTGGGTGAGTCTGCATCGGTTCTGATGAAAAGCCACTAGTTTGGGCCCAATAACACTGAAATTGACAGAAACACATGAAAATGCATGTACGGTGTGCGCCATGACCCTGCCAGAGCAGCCGAGCCTTTTGGGTGAGCCTGCATCGGTTTTGATGAAAAGCCACTACTTTAGGCCCAATAACACTGAAATTGACAGAAAAACATGAAAATGCATGTAACGGTGTGCGCCGTGACCCTGCCAGCGCAGCCGAGGCTTTAGGGTGAGACTGCATCGGTTCTGATGAAAAGCGACTAGTTTGGGCCCAATAACACTGAAATTGACAGAAACACATGAAAATGCATGTACGGTGTGCGCCCTGACCCTGCCAGCGCAGCCGAGCCTTTTGGGTGAGTCTGCATCGATTATGATGAAAAGCGACTGGTTTGGGCCCAATAACACTGAAATTGACAGAAACACATGAAAATGCATGTACGGTGTGCGCCGTGACCCTGCCAGCGCAGCCGAGCCTTTTGGGTGAGTCTGCATCGGTTCTGATGAAAAGCCACTAGTTTAGGCCCAATAACAATGAAATTGACAGAAAAACATGAAAATGCATGTAACGGTGTGCGCCGTGACCCTGCCAGCGCAGCCGAGGCTTTAGGATGAGTCTGCATCGGTTCTGATGAAAAGCGACTAGTTTGGGCCCAATAACACTGAAATTGACAGAAACACATGAAAATGCATGTACGGTGTGCGCCCTGACCCTACCAGCGCAGCCGAGCCTTTTGGGTGAGTCTGCATCGATTATGATGAAAAGCGACTGGTTTGGGCCCAATAACACTGAAATTGACAGAAATACATGAAAATGCATGTACGGTGTGCGCCATGACCCTGCCAGCGCAGCCGAGCCTTTTGGGTGAGTCTGCATCGGTTCTGATGAAAAGCCACTGGTTTGGGCCCAATAACACTGAAATTGACAGAAACACATGAAAATGCATATACGGTGTGCGCCGTGACCCTGCCAGCGCAGCCGATCCTTTTGGGTGAGTCTGCATCGGTTCTGATGAAAAGCCACTAGTTTGGGCCCAATAACACTGAAATTGACAGAAACACATGAAAATGCATGTACGGTGTGCGCCGTGACCCTGCCAGCGCAGCCGAACCTTTTGAGTGAGTCTGCATCGGTTCTGATGAAAAGCCACTAGTTTAGGCCCAATAACACTGAAATTGACAGAAACACATGAAAATGCATGTATGGTGTGCGCCGTGACCCTGCCAGCGCAGCCGAGCCTTTTGGGTGAGTCTGCATCAGTTCTGATGAAAAGCGACTGGTTTAGGCCCAATAACACTGAAATTGACAGAAACACATGAAAATGCATATACGGTGTGCGCCGTGACCCTGCCAGCGCAGCCGAGCCTTTTGGGTGAGTCTACATCGGTTCTGATGAAAAGCGACTAGTTTAGGCCCAATAACACTGAAATTGACAGAAACACATGAAAATGCATGTACGGTGTGTGCCCTGACCCTGCCAGCGCAGCCGAGCCTTTTGGGTGAGTCTGCATCGGTTCTGATGAAAAGCGACTGGTTTGGGCCCAATAACACAGAAATTGACAGAAACACATGAAAATGCATGTACGGTGTGCGCCGTGACCCTGCCAGCGCAGCCGAGCCTTTTGGGTGAGTCTGCATCGGTTCTGATGAAAAGCCACTAGTTTAGGCCCAATAACACTGAAATTGACAGAAACACATGAAAATGCATGTACGGTGTGCGCCCTGACCCTGCCAGCGCAGCCGAGCCTTTTGGGTGAGTCTGCATCGGTTCTGATGAAAAGCCACTAGTTTGGGCCCAATAACACTGAAATTGACAGAAACACATGAAAATGCATGTACGGTGTGCGCCCTGACCCTGCCAGCGCAGCCGAGCCTTTTGGGTGAGTCTGCATCGGTTCTGATGAAAAGCGACTAGTTTGGGCCCAATAACACTGAAATTGACAGAAACACATGAAAATGCATGTACGGTGTGCGCCGTGACCCTGCCAGCGTAGCCGAGCCTTTTGGGTGAGTCTGCATCAGTTCTGATGAAAAGCGACTAGTTTAGGCCCAATAACACTGAAATTGACAGAAACACATGAAAATGCATGTACGGTGTGCGCCGTGACCCTGCCAGCGCAGCCGAGCCTTTTGGGTGAGTCTGCATCGGTTCTGATGAAAAGCCACTAGTTTGGGCCCAATAACACTGAAATTGACAGAAACACATGAAAATGCATGTAACAGTGTGCGCCGTGACCCTGCCAGTGTAGCCGAGCCTTTTGGGTGAGTCTGCATCAGTTTTGATGAAAAGCGACTAGTTTAGGCCCAATAACACTGAAATTGACAGAAAAATATGAAAATGCATGTAACGGTGTGCGCCGTGACCCTGCCAGCACAACCGAGGCTTTAGGGTGAGTCTGCATCGGTTCTGATGAAAAGCGACTAGTTTGGGCCCAATAACACTGAAATTGACAGAAACACATGAAAATGCATGTACGGTGTGCGCCGTGACCCTGCCAGCGCAGCCGAGCCTTTTGGGTGAGTCTGCATCGGTTCTGATGAAAAGCCACTAGTTTGGGCCCAATAACACTGAAATTGACAGAAACACATGAAAATGCATGTACGGTGTGCGCCCTGACCCTGCCAGAGCAGCCGAGCCTTTTGGGTGAGTCTGCATCGGTTCTGATGAAGAGCCACTAGTTTGGGCCCAATAACACTGAAATTGACAGAAACACATGAAAATGCATGTAACGGTGTGCGCCGTGACCCTGCCAGCGCAACCGAAGCTTTAGGGTGAGTCTGCATCAGTTCTGATGAAAAGCGACTAGTTTGGGCCCAATAACACTGAAATTGACAGAAACACATGAAAATGCATATACGGTGTGCGCCGTGACCCTGCCAGCGCAGCCGATCCTTTTGGGTGAGTCTGCATCGGTTCTGATGAAAAGCCACTAGTTTAGGCCCAATAACACTGAAATTGACAGAAACACATGAAAATGCATGTACGGTGTGCGCCGTGACCCTGCCAGCGCAGCCGAGCCTTTTGGGTGAGTCTGCATCGGTTCTGATGAAAAGCCACTAGTTTAGGCCCAATAACACTGAAATTGACAGAAACACATGAAAATGCATGTACGGTGTGCGCCGTGACCCTGCCAGCGCAGCCGAGCCTTTTGGGTGAGTCTGCATCAGTTCTGATGAAAAGCGACTGGTTTAGGCCCAATAACACTGAAATTGACAGAAACACATGAAAATGCATGTACGGTGTGCGCCCTGACCCCGCCAGCGCAGCCGAGCGTTTTGGGTGAGTCTGCATCAGTTCTGATGAAAAGCGACTGGTTTGGGCCCAATAACACTGAAATTGACAGAAACACATGAAAATGCATATACGGTGTGCGCCGTGACCCTGCCCGCGCAGCCGAGCCTTTTGGGTGAGTCTACATCGGTTCTGATGAAAAGCGACTAGTTTAGGCCCAATAACACTGAAATTGACAGAAACACATGAAAATGCATGTACGGTGTGTGCCCTGACCCTGCCAGCGCAGCCGAGCCTTTTGGGTGAGTCTGCATCGGTTCTGATGAAAAGCGACTGGTTTGGGCCCAATAACACAGAAATTGACAGAAACACATGAAAATGCATGTACGGTGTGCGCCGTGACCCTGCCAGCGCAGCCGAGCCTTTTGGGTGAGTCTGCATCGGTTCTGATGAAAAGCCACTAGTTTAGGCCCAATAACACTGAAATTGACAGAAACACATGAAAATGCATGTACGGTGTGCGCCCTGACCCTGCCAGCGCAGCCGAGCCTTTTGGGTGAGTCTGCATCGGTTCTGATGAAAAGCGACTAGTTTGGGCCCAATAACACTGAAATTGACAGAAACACATGAAAATGCATGTACGGTGTGCGCCGTGACCCTGCCAGCGCAGCCGAGCCTTTTGGGTGAGTCTGCATCGGTTCTGATGAAAAGCCACTAGTTTAGGCCCAATAACAATGAAATTGACAGAAAAACATGAAAATGCATGTAACGGTGTGCGCCGTGACCCTGCCAGCGCAGCCGAGGCTTTAGGATGAGTCTGCATCGGTTCTGATGAAAAGCGACTAGTTTGGGCCCAATAACACTGAAATTGACAGAAACACATGAAAATGCATGTACGGTGTGCGCCCTGACCCTGCCAGCGCAGCCGAGCCTTTTGGGTGAGTCTGCATCAGTTCTGATGAAAAGCGACTAGTTTAGGCCCAATAACACTGAAATTGACAGAAACACATGAAAATGCATGTACGGTGTGCGCCGTGACCCTGCCAGCGCAGCCGAGCCATTTGGGTGAGTCTGCATCGGTTCTGATGAAAAGCCACTAGTTTGGGCCCAATAACACTGAAATTGACAGAAACACATGAAAATGCATGTACGGTGTGCGCCATGACCCTGCCAGAGCAGCCGAGCCTTTTGGGTGAGCCTGCATCGGTTCTGATGAAAAGCCACTACTTTAGGCCCAATAACACTGAAATTGACAGAAAAACATGAAAATGCATGTAACGGTGTGCGCCGTGACCCTGCCAGCGCAGCCGAGGCTTTAGGGTGAGACTGCATCGGTTCTGATGAAAAGCGACTAGTTTGGGCCCAATAACACTGAAATTGACAGAAACACATGAAAATGCATGTACGGTGTGCGCCCTGACCCTGCCAGCGCAGCCGAGCCTTTTGGGTGAGTCTGCATCGATTATGATGAAAAGCGACTGGTTTGGGCCCAATAACACTGAAATTGACAGAAACACATGAAAATGCATGTACGGTGTGCGCCGTGACCCTGCCAGCGCAGCCGAGCCTTTTGGGTGAGTCTGCATCGGTTCTGATGAAAAGCCACTAGTTTAGGCCCAATAACAATGAAATTGACAGAAAAACATGAAAATGCATGTAACGGTGTGCGCCGTGACCCTGCCAGCGCAGCCGAGGCTTTAGGATGAGTCTGCATCGGTTCTGATGAAAAGCGACTAGTTTGGGCCCAATAACACTGAAATTGACAGAAACACATGAAAATGCATGTACGGTGTGCGCCCTGACCCTGCCAGCGCAGCCGAGCCTTTTGGGTGAGTCTGCATCGATTATGATGAAAAGCGACTGGTTTGGGCCCAATAACACTGAAATTGACAGAAATACATGAAAATGCATGTACGGTGTGCGCCATGACCCTGCCAGCGCAGCCGAGCCTTTTGGGTGAGTCTGCATCGGTTCTGATGAAAAGCCACTGGTTTGGGCCCAATAACACTGAAATTGACAGAAACACATGAAAATGCATATACGGTGTGCGCCGTGACCCTGCCAGCGCAGCCGATCCTTTTGGGTGAGTCTGCATCGGTTCTGATGAAAAGCCACTAGTTTGGGCCCAATAACACTGAAATTGACAGAAACACATGAAAATGCATGTACGGTGTGCGCCGTGACCCTGCCAGCGCAGCCGAACCTTTTGAGTGAGTCTGCATCGGTTCTGATGAAAAGCCACTAGTTTAGGCCCAATAACACTGAAATTGACAGAAACACATGAAAATGCATGTATGGTGTGCGCCGTGACCCTGCCAGCGCAGCCGAGCCTTTTGGGTGAGTCTGCATCAGTTCTGATGAAAAGCGACTGGTTTAGGCCCAATAACACTGAAATTGACAGAAACACATGAAAATGCATATACGGTGTGCGCCGTGACCCTGCCAGCGCAGCCGAGCCTTTTGGGTGAGTCTGCATCGGTTCTGATGAAAAGCCACTAGTTTAGGCCCAATAACACTGAAATTGACAGAAACACATGAAAATGCATGTACGGTGTGCGCCCTGACCCTGCCAGCGCAGCCGAGCCTTTTGGGTGAGTCTGCATCGGTTCTGATGAAAAGCCACTAGTTTGGGCCCAATAACACTGAAATTGACAGAAACACATGAAAATGCATGTACGGTGTGCGCCCTGACCCTGCCAGCGCAGCCGAGCCTTTTGGGTGAGTCTGCATCGGTTCTGATGAAAAGCGACTAGTTTGGGCCCAATAACACTGAAATTGACAGAAACACATGAAAATGCATGTACGGTGTGCGCCGTGACCCTGCCAGCGTAGCCGAGCCTTTTGGGTGAGTCTGCATCAGTTCTGATGAAAAGCGACTAGTTTAGGCCCAATAACACTGAAATTGACAGAAACACATGAAAATGCATGTACGGTGTGCGCCGTGACCCTGCCAGCGCAGCCGAGCCTTTTGGGTGAGTCTGCATCGGTTCTGATGAAAAGCCACTAGTTTGGGCCCAATAACACTGAAATTGACAGAAACACATGAAAATGCATGTAACAGTGTGCGCCCTGACCCTGCCAGTGTAGCCGAGCCTTTTGGGTGAGTCTGCATCAGTTTTGATGAAAAGCGACTAGTTTAGGCCCAATAACACTGAAATTGACAGAAAAATATGAAAATGCATGTAACGGTGTGCGCCGTGACCCTGCCAGCACAACCGAGGCTTTAGGGTGAGTCTGCATCGGTTCTGATGAAAAGCGACTAGTTTGGGCCCAATAACACTGAAATTGACAGAAACACATGAAAATGCATGTACGGTGTGCGCCGTGACCCTGCCAGCGCAGCCGAGCCTTTTGGGTGAGTCTGCATCGGTTCTGATGAAAAGCCACTAGTTTGGGCCCAATAACACTGAAATTGACAGAAACACATGAAAATGCATGTACGGTGTGCGCCCTGACCCTGCCAGAGCAGCCGAGCCTTTTGGGTGAGTCTGCATCGGTTCTGATGAAGAGCCACTAGTTTGGGCCCAATAACACTGAAATTGACAGAAACACATGAAAATGCATGTAACGGTGTGCGCCGTGACCCTGCCAGCGCAACCGAAGCTTTAGGGTGAGTCTGCATCAGTTCTGATGAAAAGCGACTAGTTTGGGCCCAATAACACTGAAATTGACAGAAACACATGAAAATGCATATACGGTGTGCGCCGTGACCCTGCCAGCGCAGCCGATCCTTTTGGGTGAGTCTGCATCGGTTCTGATGAAAAGCCACTAGTTTAGGCCCAATAACACTGAAATTGACAGAAACACATGAAAATGCATGTACGGTGTGCGCCGTGACCCTGCCAGCGCAGCCGAGCCTTTTGGGTGAGTCTGCATCGGTTCTGATGAAAAGCCACTAGTTTAGGCCCAATAACACTGAAATTGACAGAAACACATGAAAATGCATGTACGGTGTGCGCCGTGACCCTGCCAGCGCAGCCGAGCCTTTTGGGTGAGTCTGCATCAGTTCTGATGAAAAGCGACTGGTTTAGGCCCAATAACACTGAAATTGACAGAAACACATGAAAATGCATGTACGGTGTGCGCCCTGACCCCGCCAGCGCAGCCGAGCGTTTTGGGTGAGTCTGCATCAGTTCTGATGAAAAGCGACTGGTTTGGGCCCAATAACACTGAAATTGACAGAAACACATGAAAATGCATATACGGTGTGCGCCGTGACCCTGCCCGCGCAGCCGAGCCTTTTGGGTGAGTCTACATCGGTTCTGATGAAAAGCGACTAGTTTAGGCCCAATAACACTGAAATTGACAGAAACACATGAAAATGCATGTACGGTGTGTGCCCTGACCCTGCCAGCGCAGCCGAGCCTTTTGGGTGAGTCTGCATCGGTTCTGATGAAAAGCGACTGGTTTGGGCCCAATAACACAGAAACTGACAGAAACACATGAAAATGCATGTACGGTGTGCGCCGTGACCCTGCCAGCGCAGCCGAGCCTTTTGGGTGAGTCTGCATCGGTTCTGATGAAAAGCCACTAGTTTAGGCCCAATAACACTGAAATTGACAGAAACACATGAAAATGCATGTACGGTGTGCGCCCTGACCCTGCCAGCGCAGCCGAGCCTTTTGGGTGAGTCTGCATCGGTTCTGATGAAAAGCGACTAGTTTGGGCCCAATAACACTGAAATTGACAGAAACACATGAAAATGCATGTACGGTGTGCGCCGTGACCCTGCCAGCGCAGCCGAGCCTTTTGGGTGAGTCTACATCGGTTCTGATGAAAAGCGACTAGTTTAGGCCCAATAACACTGAAATTGACAGAAACACATGAAAATGCATGTACGGTGTGCGCCGTGACCCTGCCAGCGTACCCGAGCCTTCTGGGTGAGTCTGCATCAGTTCTGATGAAAAGCGACTAGTTTAGGCCCAATAACAGTGTAATTGACAGAAACACGTGAAAATGCATATATGGTGTGCGCCGTGACCCTGCCAGCGCAGCCGAGCCTTTTGGGTGAGTCTGCATCGGTTCTGATGAAAAGCCACTAGTTTGGGCCCAATAACACTGAAATTGACAGAAACACATGAAAATGCATGTAACAGTGTGCGCCGTGACCCTGCCAGTGTAGCCGAGCCTTTTGGGTGAGTCTGCATCAGTTTTGATGAAAAGCGACTAGTTTAGGCCCAATAACACTGAAATTGACAGAAAAATATGAAAATGCATGTAACGGTGTGCGCCGTGACCCTGCCAGCACAACCGAGGCTTTAGGGTGAGTCTGCATCGGTTCTGATGAAAAGCCACTAGTTTGGGCCCAATAACACTGAAATTGACAGAAACACATGAAAATGCATGTACGGTGTGCGCCCTGACCCTGCCAGCGCAGCCGAGCCTTTTGGGTGAGTCTGCATCGGTTCTGATGAAAAGCGACTGGTTTGGGCCCAATAACACTGAAATTGACAGAAACACATGAAAATGCATGTACGGTGTGCGCCGTGACCCTGCCAGCGCAGCCGAGCCTTTTGGGTGAGTCTGCATCGGTTCTGATGAAAAGCCACTAGTTTGGGCCCAATAACACTGAAATTGACAGAAACACATGAAAATGCATGTACGGTGTGCGCCCTGACCCTGCCAGAGCAGCCGAGCCTTTTGGGTGAGTCTGCATCGGTTCTGATGAAGAGCCACTAGTTTGGGCCCAATAACACTGAAATTGACAGAAACACATGAAAATGCATGTAACGGTGTGCGCCGTGACCCTGCCAGCGCAACCGAAGCTTTAGGGTGAGTCTGCATCAGTTCTGATGAAAAGCGACTAGTTTGGGCCCAATAACACTGAAATTGACAGAAACACATGAAAATGCATATACGGTGTGCGCCGTGACCCTGCCAGCGCAGCCGATCCTTTTGGGTGAGTCTGCATCGGTTCTGATGAAAAGCCACTAGTTTAGGCCCAATAACACTGAAATTGACAGAAACACATGAAAATGCATGTACGGTGTGCGCCGTGACCCTGCCAGCGCAGCCGAGCCTTTTGGGTGAGTTTGCATCGGTTCTGATGAAAAGCCACTAGTTTAGGCCCAATAACACTGAAATTGACAGAAACACATGAAAATGCATGTACGGTGTGCGCCGTGACCCTGCCAGCGCAGCCGAGCCTTTTGGGTGAGTCTGCATCAGTTCTGATGAAAAGCGACTGGTTTAGGCCCAATAACACTGAAATTGACAGAAACACATGAAAATGCATGTACGGTGTGCGCCCCTGACCCCGCCAGCGCAGCCGAGCCTTTTGGGTGAGTCTGCATCGGTTCTGATGAAAAGCGACTGGTTTGGGCCCAATAACACAGAAATTGACAGAAACACATGAAAATGCATGTACGGTGTGCGCCGTGACCCTGCCAGCGCAGCCGAGCCTTTTGGGTGAGTCTGCATCGGTTCTGATTAAAAGCCACTAGTTTAGGCCCAATAACACTGAAATTGACAGAAACACATGAAAATGCATGTACGGTGTGCGCCCTGACCCCGCCAGCGCAGCCGAGCGTTTTGGGTGAGTCTGCATCAGTTCTGATGAAAAGCGACTGGTTTGGGCCCAATAACACTGAAATTGACAGAAACACATGAAAATGCATATACGGTGTGCGCCGTGACCCTGCCCGCGCAGCCGAGCCTTTTGGGTGAGTCTACATCGGTTCTGATGAAAAGCGACTAGTTTAGGCCCAATAACACTGAAATTGACAGAAACACATGAAAATGCATGTACGGTGTGTGCCCTGACCCTGCCAGCGCAGCCGAGCCTTTTGGGTGAGTCTGCATCGGTTCTGATGAAAAGCGACTGGTTTGGGCCCAATAACACAGAAATTGACAGAAACACATGAAAATGCATGTACGGTGTGCGCCGTGACCCTGCCAGCGCAGCCGAGCCTTTTGGGTGAGTCTGCATCGGTTCTGATGAAAAGCCACTAGTTTAGGCCCAATAACACTGAAATTGACAGAAACACATGAAAATGCATGTACGGTGTGCGCCCTGACCCTGCCAGCGCAGCCGAGCCTTTTGGGTGAGTCTGCATCGGTTCTGATGAAAAGCGACTAGTTTGGGCCCAATAACACTGAAATTGACAGAAACACATGAAAATGCATGTACGGTGTGCGCCCTGACCCTGCCAGCGCAGCCGAGCCTTTTGGGTGAGTCTGCATCGGTTCTGATGAAAAGCGACTAGTTTGGGCCCAATAACACTGAAATTGACAGAAACACATGAAAATGCATGTACGGTGTGCGCCCTGACCCTGCCAGCGCAGCCGAGCCTTTTGGGTGAGTCTGCATCGGTTCTGATGAAAAGCCACTAGTTTGGGCCCAATAACACTGAAATTGACAGAAACACATGAAAATGCATGTACGGTGTGCGCCATGACCCTGCCAGAGCAGCCGAGCCTTTTGGGTGAGTCTGCATCGGTTCTGATGAAGAGCCACTAGTTTGGGCCCAATAACACTGAAATTGACAGAAACACATGAAAATGCATGTAACGGTGTGCGCCGTGACCCTGCCAGCGCAACTGAGCCTTTTGGGTGAGTCTGCATCGGTTCTGATGAAAAGCCACTAGTTTGGGCCCAATAACACTGAAATTGACAGAAACACATGAAAATGCATGTACGGTGTGCGCCGTGACCCTGCCAGCGCAGCCGAGGCTTTTGGGTGAGTCTGAATTGGTTCTGATGAAAAGCCACTAGTTTGGGCCCAATAACACTGAAATTGACAGAAACACATGAAAATGCATGTACGGTGTGCGCCGTGACCCTGCCAGCGTAGCCGAGCCTTTTGGGTGAGTCTGCATCAGTTCTGATGAAAAGCGACTAGTTTAGGCCCAATAACACTGAAATTGACAGAAACACATGAAAATGCATGTAACGGTGTGCGCCATGACCCTGCCAGGACAGCCGAGCCTTTTGGGTGAGTCTGCATCGGTTCTGATGAAGAGCCACTAGTTTGGGCCCAATAACACTGAAATTGACAGAAACACATGAAAATGCATGTAACGGTGTGCGCCGTGACCCTGCCAGCGCAACTGAGCCTTTTGGGTGAGTCTGCATCGGTTCTGATGAAAAGCCACTAGTTTGGGCCCAATAACACTGAAATTGACAGAAACACATGAAAATGCATGTACGGTGTGCGCCGTGACCCTGCCAGCGTAGCCGAGCCTTTTGGGTGAGTCTGCATCAGTTCTGATGAAAAGCGACTAGTTTAGGCCCAATAACACTGAAATTGACAGAAACACATGAAAATGCATGTAACGGTGTGCGCCGTGACCCTGCCAGCGCAACCGAGGCTTTAGGGTGAGTCTGCATCAGTTCTGATGAAAAGCGACTAGTTTGGGCCCAATAACACTGAAATTGACAGAAACACATGAAAATGCATGTACGGTGTGCGCCGTGACCCTGCCAGCGCAGCCGAGCCTTTTGGGTGAGTCTGCATCGGTTCTGATGAAAAGCCACTAGTTTGGGCCCAATAACACTGAAATTGACAGAAACACATGAAAATGCATGTACGGTGTGCGCCGTGACCCTGCCAGCGCAGCCGAGCCTTTTGGGTGAGTCTGCATTGGTTCTGATGAAAAGCCACTAGTTTAGGCCCAATAACACTGAAATTGACAGAAACACATGAAAATGCATGTACGGTGTGCGCCCTGACCCTGCCAGCGCAGCCGAGCCTTTTGGATGAGTCTGCATCGGTTCTGATGAAAAGCGACTAGTTTGGGCCCAATAACACTGAAATTGACAGAAACACATGAAAATGCATGTACGGTGTGCGCCGTGACCCTGCCAGCGCAGCCGAGCCTTTTGGGTGAGTCTGCATCGGTTCTGATGAAAAGCGACTAGTTTAGGCCCAATAACACTGAAATTGACAGAAACACATGAAAATGCATGTACGGTGTGCGCCGTGACCCTGCCAGCGTAGCCGAGCCTTTTGGGTGAGTCTGCATCAGTTCTGATGAAAAGCGACTAGTTTAGGCCCAATAACACTGAAATTGACAGAAACACATGAAAATGCATGTACGGTGTGCGCCGTGACCCTGCCAGCGCAGCCGAGCCTTTTGGGTGAGTCTGCATTGGTTCTGATGAAAAGCCACTAGTTTAGGCCCAATAACACTGAAATTGACAGAAACACATGAAAATGCATGTATGGTGTGCGCCCTGACCCTGCCAGCGCAGCCGAGCCTTTTGGATGAGTCTGCATCGGTTCTGATGAAAAGCGACTAGTTTGGGCCCAATAACACTGAAATTGACAGAAACACATGAAAATGCATGTACGGTGTGCGCCGTGACCCTGCCAGCGCAGCCGAGCCTTTTGGGTGAGTCTGCATCGGTTCTGATGAAAAGCGACTAGTTTAGGCCCAATAACACTGAAATTGACAGAAACACATGAAAATGCATGTACGGTGTGCGCCGTGACCCTGCCAGCGTAGCCGAGCCTTTTGGGTGAGTCTGCATCAGTTCTGATGAAAAGCGACTAGTTTAGGCCCAATAACACTGAAATTGACAGAAACACATGAAAATGCATGTACGGTGTGCGCCGTGACCCTGCCAGCGCAGCCGAGCCTTTTGGGTGAGTCTGCATCGGTTCTGGTGAAAAGCCACTAGTTTGGGCCCAATAACACTGAAATTGACAGAAACACATGAAAATGCATGTAACAGTGTGCGCCGTGACCCTGCCACTGTAGCCGAGCCTTTTGGGTGAGTCTGCATCAGTTTTGATGAAAAGCGACTAGTTTAGGCCCAATAACACTGAAATTGACAGAAAAATATGAAAATGCATGTAACGGTGTGCGCCGTGACCCTGCCAGCACAACCGAGGCTTTAGGGTGAGTCTGCATCGGTTCTGATGAAAAGCAACTAGTTTGGGCCCAATAACACTGAAATTGACAGAAACACATGAAAGTGCATGTACGGTGTGCGCCCTGACCCTGCCAGCGCAGCCGAGTCTTTTGGGTGAGTCTGCATCGGTTCTGATGAAAAGCGAATGGTTTGGGCCCAATAACACTGAAATTGACAGAAACACATGAAAATGCATGTACGGTGTGCGCCGTGACCCTGCCAGCGCAGCCGAGCCTTTTGGGTGAGTCTGCATCGGTTCTGATGAAAAGCCACTAGTTTGGGCCCAATAACACTGAAATTGACAGAAACACATGAAAATGCATGTACGGTGTGCGCCGTGACCCTGCCAGCGCAGCCGAGCCTTTTGGGTGAGTCTGCATCGGTTCTGATGAAAAGTCACTAGTTTGGGCCCAATAACACTGAAATTGACAGAAACACATGAAAATGCATGTAACGGTGTGCGCCGTGACCCTGCCAGCGCAGCCGAGCCTTTTGGGTGAGTCTGCATTGGTTCTGATGAAAAGCCACTAGTTTGGGCCCAATAACACTGAAATTGAAAGAAACACATGAAAATGCATGTACGGCGTGCGCCGTGACCCTGCCAGCGCAACTGAGCCTTTTGGGTGAGTCTGCATCGGTTCTGATGAAAAGCGACTAGTTTGGGCCGAATAACACTGAAATTGACAGAAACACATGAAAAGGCATGTACGGTGTGCGCCGTGACCCTGCCAGCGTAGCCAAGCCTTTTGGGTGAGTCTGCATCAGTTCTGATGAAAAGCGACTAGTTTAGGCCCAATAACACTGAAATTGACAGAAACACATGAAAATGCATGTAACGGTGTGCGCCATGACCCTACCAGCGCAACCGAGGCTTTAGGGTGAGTCTGCATCAGTTCTGATGAAAAGCGACTAGTTTGGGCCCAATAACACTGAAATTGACAGAAACAGATGAAAATGCATGTACGGTGTGCGCCGTGACCCTGCCAGCGCAGCCGAGCCTTTTGGGTGAGTCTGCATCGATTCTGATGAAAAGCGACTGGTTTGGGCCCAATAACACTGAAATTGACAGAAATACATGAAAATGCATGTACGGTGTGCGCTGTGACCCTGCCAGCGCAGCCGAGCCTTTTGGGTGAGTCTGCATCGGTTCGGATGAAAAGCCACTAGTTTAGGCCCAATAACACTGAAATTGACAGAAACACATGAAAATGCATGTACGGTGTGCGCCCTGACCCTGCCAGCGCAGCCGAGCCTTTTGGGTGAGTCTGCATCGGTTCTGATGAAAAGCGACTGGTTTGGGCCCAATAACACAGAAATTGACAGAAACACATGAAAATGCATGTACGGTGTGCGCCGTGACCCTGCCAGCGCAGCCGAGCCTTTTGGGTGAGTCTGCATCGGTTCTGATGAAAAGCCACTAGTTTAGGCCCAATAACACTGAAATTGACAGAAACACATGAAAATGCATGTGCGGTGTGCGCCCTGACCCTGCCAGTGTAGCCGAGCCTTTTGGGTGAGTCTGCATCGGTTCTGATGAAAAGGGACTAGTTTAGGCCCAATAACACTGAAATTGACAGAAACACATCAAAATGCATGTACGGTGTGCGCCGTGACCCTGCCAGCGCAGCCGAGCCTTTTGGGTGAGTCTGCATTGGTTCTGATGAAAAGCCACTAGTTTGGGCCCAATAACACTGAAATTGAAAGAAAC
This sequence comes from Thunnus thynnus, assembly GCF_963924715.1. NCBI lineage: Eukaryota > Metazoa > Chordata > Actinopteri > Scombriformes > Scombridae > Thunnus > Thunnus thynnus. The sequence continues at coordinate 90,539 of NW_027095938.1, read as the reverse complement.
ACATGAAAATGCATGTACGGCGTGCGCCGTGACCCTGCCAGCGCAACTGAGCCTTTTGGGTGAGTCTGCATCGGTTCTGATGAAAAGCGACTAGTTTGGGCCGAATAACACTGAAATTGACAGAAACACATGAAAATGCATGTACGGTGTGCGCCGTGACCCTGCCAGCGTAGCCAAGCCTTTTGGGTGAGTCTGCATCAGTTCTGATGAAAAGCGACTAGTTTAGGCCCAATAACACTGAAATTGACAGAAACACATGAAAATGCATGTAACGGTGTGCGCCGTGACCCTGCCAGCGCAACCGAGGCTTTAGGGTGAGTCTGCATCAGCTCTGATGAAAAGCGACTAGTTTGGGCCGATTAACACTGAAATTGACAGAAACAGATGAAAATGCATGTACGGTGTGCGCCGTGACCCTGCCAGCGCAGCCGAGCCTTTTGGGTGAGTCTGCATCGGTTCTGATGAAAAGCGACTGGTTTGGGCCCAATAACACTGAAATTGACAGAAATACATGAAAATGCATGTACGGTGTGCGCTGTGACCCTGCCAGCGCAGCCGAGCCTTTTGGGTGAGTCTGCATCGGTTCGGATGAAAAGCCACTAGTTTAGGCCCAATAACACAGAAATTGGCAGAAACACATGAAAATGCATGTACGGTGTGCGCCGTGACCCTGCCAGCGCAGCCGAGCCTTTTGGGTGAGTCTGCATCGGTTCTGATGAAAAGCCACTAGTTTAGGCCCAATAACACTGAAATTGACAGAAACACATGAAAATGCATGTGCGGTGTGCGCCCTGACCCTGCCACTTAGCCGAGCCTTTTGGGTGAGTCTGCATCGGTTCTGATGAAAAGGGACTAGTTTAGGCCCAATAACACTGAAATTGACAGAAACACATGAAAATGCATGTACGGTGTGCGCCGTGACCCTGCCAGCGCAGCCGAGCCTTTTGGGTGAGTCTGCATCGGTTCTGATGAAAAGCCACTAGTTTGGGCCCAATAACACTGAAATTGACAGAAACACATGAAAATGCATGTAACAGTGTGCGCCGTGACCCTGCCAGTGTAGCCGAGCCTTTTGGGTGAGTCTGCATCAGTTCTGATGAAAAGCGACTAGTTTATGCCCAATAACACTGAAATTGACAGAAAAATATGAAAATGCATGTACGGTGTGCGCCGTGACCCTGCCAGCACAACCGAGGCTTTAGGGTGAGTCTGCATCGGTTCTGATGAAAAGCGACTAGTTTAGGCCCAATAAAACTGAAATTGACAGAAACACATGAACATGCATGTACGGTGTGCGCCGTGACCCTGCCAGCGCAGCCGAGCCTTTTGGGTGAGTCTGCATCGGTTCTGATGAAAAGCCACTAGTTTGGGCCCAATAACACTGAAATTGACAGAAACACATGAAAATGCATGTAACGGTGTGCGCCGTGACCCTGCCAGCGCAACTGAGCCTTTTGGGTGAGTCTGCATCGGTTCTGATGAAAAGCCACTAGTTTGGGCCCAATAACACTGAAATTGACAGAAACACATGAAAATGCATGTACGGTGTGCGCCGTGACCCTGCCAGCGCAGCCGAGCCTTTTGGGTGAGTCTGCATTGGTTCTGATGAAAAGCCACTAGTTTGGGCCCAATAACACTGAAATTGACAGAAACACATGAAAATTCATGTAACAGTGTGCGCCGTGACCCTGCCAGTGTAGCCGAGCCTTTTGGGTGAGTCTGCATCAGTTCTGATGAAAACCAACTAGTTTGGGCCCAATAACACTGAAATTGACAGAAACACATGAAAATGCATGTACGGTGTGCGCCGTGACCCTGCCAGCGCAGCCGAGAATTTTGGGTGAGTCTGCATCGGTTCTGATGAAAAGCGACTGGTTTGGGCCCAATAACACTGAAATTGACAGAAATACATGAAAATGCATGTACGGTGTGCGCCGTGACCCTGCCAGCGCAGCCGAGCCTTTTGGGTGAGTCTGCATCGGTTCTGATGAAAAGCCACTAGTTTAGGCCCAATAACACTGAAATTGACAGAAACACATGAAAATGCATGTACGGTGTGCGCCGTGACCCTGCCAGCGCAGCCGAGGCTTTAGGGTGAGTCTGCATCGGTTCTGATGAAAAGCGACTAGTTTAGGCCCAATAACACTGAAATTGACAGAAACACATGAAAATGCATGTAACGGTGTGCGCCGTGACCCTGCCAGCGTAGCCAAGCCTTTTGGGTGAGTCTGCATCGGTTCTGATGAAAAGCCACTAGTTTGGGCCCAATAACACTGAAATTGACAGAAACACATGAAAATGCAGGTACGGTGTGCGCCGCGACTCTGCCAGTGCAGCCGAGCATTTTGGGTGAGTCTGCATCGGTTCTGATGAAAAGCCACTAGTTTGGGCCCAATAACACTGAAATTGACAGAAACACATGAAAATGCATGTACGGTGTGCGCCGTGACCCTGCCAGCGCAGCCGAGCCTTTTGGGTGAGTCTGCATTGGTTCTGATGAAAAGCCACTAGTTTGGGCCCAATAACACTGAAATTGACAGAAACACATGAAAATTCATGTAACAGTGTGCGCCGTGACCCTGCCAGTGTAGCCGAGCCTTTTGGGTGAGTCTGCATCAGTTCTGATGAAAACCAACTAGTTTGGGCCCAATAACACTGAAATTGACAGAAACACATGAAAATGCATGTACGGTGTGCGCCGTGACCCTGCCAGCGCAGCCGAGAATTTTGGGTGAGTCTGCATCGGTTCTGATGAAAAGCGACTGGTTTGGGCCCAATAACACTGAAATTGACAGAAATACATGAAAATGCATGTACGGTGTGCGCCGTGACCCTGCCAGCGCAGCCGAGCCTTTTGGGTGAGTCTGCATCGGTTCTGATGAAAAGCCACTAGTTTAGGCCCAATAACACTGAAATTGACAGAAACACATGAAAATGCATGTACGGTGTGCGCCGTGACCCTGCCAGCGCAGCCGAGGCTTTAGGGTGAGTCTGCATCGGTTCTGATGAAAAGCGACTAGTTTAGGCCCAATAACACTGAAATTGACAGAAACACATGAAAATGCATGTAACGGTGTGCGCCGTGACCCTGCCAGCGTAGCCAAGCCTTTTGGGTGAGTCTGCATCGGTTCTGATGAAAAGCCACTAGTTTGGGCCCAATAACACTGAAATTGACAGAAACACATGAAAATGCATGTACGGTGTGCGCCGTGACCCTGCCAGCGCAGCCGAGCCTTTTGGGTGAGTCTGCATTGGTTCTGATGAAAAGCCAGTAGTTTGGGCCCAATAACACTGAAATTGACAGAAACACATGAAAATTCATGTAACAGTGTGCGCCGTGACCCTGCCAGTGTAGCCGAGCCTTCTGGGTGAGTCTGCATCAGTTCTGATGAAAAGCGACTAGTTTAGGCCCAATAACACTGAAATTGACAGAAAAATATGAAAATGCATGTAACGGTGTGCGCCGTGACCCTGCCAGCACAACCGAGGCTTTAGGGTGAGTCTGCATCGGTTCTGATGAAAAGCGACTAGTTTGGGCCCAAAAACACTGAAGTTGACAGAAACACATGAAAATGCATGTACGGTGTGCGCCGTGACCCCGCCAGCGCAGTTGAGCCTTTTGGGTGAGTCTGCATCGGCTCTGATGAAAAGCCACTACTTTGGGCCCAATAACACTGAAATTGACAGAAACACATGAAAATGCATGTACGGTGTGCGCCCTGACCCAGCCAGCGCAGCCGAGCCTTTGGGGTGAGTCTGCATCGGTTCTGATGAAAAGCCACTAGTTTGGGCCCAATAACACTGAAATTGACCGAAACACATGAAAATGCATGTACGGTGTGCGCCGTGACCCTGCCAGCGCAGCCGAACCTTTTGGGTGAGTCTGCATCGGTTCTGATGAAAAGCAACTAGTTTGGGCCCAATAACACTGAAATTGACAGAAACACATGGAAATGCATGTAACGGTGTGCGCCGTGACCCTGCCAGCGCAGCCGAGGCTTTAGGGTGAGTCTGCATCGGTTCTGATGAAAAGCCACTAGTTTGGGCCCAATAACACTGAAATTGACAGAAACACATGAAAATGCATGTACGGTGTGCGCCCTGACCCAGCCAGCGCAGCCGAGCCTTTGGGGTGAGTCTGCATCGGTTCTGATGAAAAGCCACTAGTTTGGGCCCAATAACACTGAAATTGACCGAAACACATGAAAATGCATGTACGGTCTGCGCCATGACCCTGCCAGCGCAGCTGAGCCTTTTGGGTGAGTCTGCATCGGTTCTGGTGAGAAGCCACTAGTTTGGGCCCAATAACACTGAAATTGACAGAAACACATGAAAATGCATGTACGGTGTGCGCCGTGACCCTGCCAGCGCAGCCGAGCCTTTTGGGTGAGTCTGCATCGGTTCTGATGAAAAGCCACTAGTTTGTGAACGAAAACACTGAAATTGACAGAAACACATGAAAAATGCATGTGCGGTGCGTGCCGGGACTCTGCCAGTGCAGCCCAGCGTTTCGGGTGAGTCTGCATCGATTCTGATGAAAAGCCACTAGTTTGGGCCCGAAAACACTGAAATTGACAGAAACACATGAAAAATGCATGTGCGGTGCGTGCTGTGACCCTGCCAGCGCAGCCGAGCCTTTTGGGTGAGTCTGCATCGGTTCTGATGAAAAGCCACTAGTTTGGGCCCAAAAACACTGAAGTTGACAGAAACACATGAAAATGCATGTACGGTGTGCGCCGTGACCCCGCCAGCGCAGTTGAGCCTTTTGGGTGAGTCTGCATCGGCTCTGATGAAAAGCCACTAGTTTGGGCCCAATAACACTGAAATTGACAGAAACACATGAAAATGCATGTACGGTGTGCGCCCTGACCCAGCCAGCGCAGCCGAGCCTTTGGGGTGAGTCTGCATCGGTTCTGATGAAAAGCCACTAGTTTGGGCCCAATAACACTGAAATTGACAGAAACACATGAAAATGCATGTACGGCGTGTGCCGTGACCCCGCCAGCGCAGCCGAGCCTTTGGGGTGAGTCTGCATCGGTTCTGATGAAAAGCGACTAGTTTAGGCCCAATGACACTGAAATTGACAGAAACACATGAAAATGCATGTAACGGTGTGCGCCGTGACCCTGCCAGCGCAGCCGAGGCTTTAGGGTGAGTCTGCATCGGTTCTGATGAAAAGCCACTAGTTTGGGCCCAATAACACTGAAATTGACAGAAACACATGAAAATGCATGTACGGTGTGCGCCCTGACCCAGCCAGCGCAGCCGAGCCTTTGGGGTGAGTCTGCATCGGTTCTGATGAAAAGCCACTAGTTTGGGCCCAATAACACTGAAATTGACCGAAACACATGAAAATGCATGTACGGTGTGCGCCGTGACCCTGCCAGCGCAGCTGAGCCTTTTGGGTGAGTCTGCATCGGTTCTGGTGAGAAGCCACTAGTTTGGGCCCAATAACACTGAAATTGACAGAAACACATGAAAATGCATGTACGGTGTGCGCCCTGACCCAGCCAGCGCAGCCGAGCCTTTTGGGTGAGTCTGCATCGGTTCTGATGAAAAGCCACTAGTTTGTGAACGAAAACACTGAAATTGACAGAAACACATGAAAAATGCATGTGCGGTGCGTGCCGGGACTCTGCCAGTGCAGCCCAGCGTTTTGGGTGAGTCTGCATCGATTCTGATGAAAAGCCACTAGTTTGGGCCTGAAAACACTGAAATTGACAGAAACACATGAAAAATGCATGTGCGGTGCGGTCCGGGACTCTGCCAGTGCAGCCCAGCGTTTCGGGTGAGTCTGCATCGATTTTGATGAAAAGCCACTAGTTTGGGCCCGAAAACACTGAAATTGACAGAAACACATGAAAAATGCATGTGCGGTGCGTGCCGGGACTCTGCCAGTGCAGCCCAGCGTTTCGGGTGAGTCTGCATCGAATCTGATGAAAAGCCACTAGTTTGGGCCCGAAAACACTGAAATTGACAGAAACACATGAAAAATGCATGTGCGGTGCGTGCCGGGACTCTGCCAGTGCAGCCCAGCGTTTCGGGTGAGTCTGCATCGATTCTGATGAAAAGCCACTAGTTTGGGCCCGAAAACACTGAAATTGACAGAAACACATGAAAAATGCATGTACGGTGTGCGCCGTGACCCTGCCAGCGCAGCTGAGCCTTTTGGGTGAGTCTGCATCGGTTCTGGTGAGAAGCCACTAGTTTGGGCCCAATAACACTGAAATTGACAGAAACACATGAAAATGCATGTACGGCGTGCGCCGTGACCCTGCCAGCGCAGCCGAGCCTTTTGGGTGAGTCTGCATCGGTTCTGATGAAAAGCCACTAGTTTGTGAACGAAAACACTGAAATTGACAGAAACACATGACAAATGCATGTGCGGTGCGTGCCGGGACTCTGCCAGTGCAGCCCAGCGTTTCGGGTGAGTCTGCATCGGTTCTGATGAAAAGCCACTAGTTTGGGCCCAATAACACTGAAATTGACAGAAACACATGAAAATGCATGTACGGTGTGCGCCGTGACCCTGCCAGCGCAGCCGAGCCTTTTGGATGAGTCTGCATCGGTTCTGATGAAAAGCCACTAGTTTGGGCCCAATAACACTGAAATTGACAGAAAAATATGAAAATGCATGTAACGGTGTGCGCCGTGACCCTGCCAGCGCAGCCGAGGCTTTAGGGTGAGTCTGCATCGGTTCTGATGAAAAGCCACTAGTTTGGGCCCAATAACACTGAAATTGACAGAAACACATGAAAATGCATGTACGGTGTGCGCCCTAACCCTGCCAGCACAGCCGAGCCTTTTGGGTGAGTCTGCATCGGTTCTGATGAAAAGCGACTAGTTTAGGCCCAATAACACTGAAATTGACAGAAACACATGAAAATGCATGTACGGTGTGCGCCGTGACCCTGCCAGCGCAGCCGAGCCTTTTGGATGAGTCTGCATCGGTTCTGATGAAAAGCCACTAGTTTGGGCCCAATAACACTGAAATTGACAGAAAAATATGAAAATGCATGTAACGGTGTGCGCCGTGACCCTGCCAGCGCAGCCGAGGCTTTAGGGTGAGTCTGCATCGGTTCTGATGAAAAGCCACTAGTTTGGGCCCAATAACACTGAAATTGACAGAAACACATGAAAATGCATGTACGGTGTGCGCCCTAACCCTGCCAGCACAGCCGAGCCTTTTGGGTGAGGCTGCATCGGTTCTGATGAAAAGCGACTAGTTTAGGCCCAATAACACTGAAATTGACAGAAACACATGAAAAATGCATGTGCGGTGCGTGCCGTGACCCTGCCAGCGCAGCCGAGCCTTTTGGGTGAGTCTGCATCGGTTCTGATGAAAAGCCACTAGTTTGGGCCCAATAACACTGAAATTGACAGAAACACATGAAAATGCATGTACGGCGTGTGCCGTGACCCCGCCAGCGCAGCCGAGCCTTTGGGGTGAGTCTGCATCGGTTCTGATGAAAAGCGACTAGTTTAGGCCCAATGACACAGAAATTGACAGAAACACATGAAAATGCATGTAACGGTGTGCGCCGTGACCCTGCCAGCGCAGCCGAGGCTTTAGGGTGAGTCTGCATCGGTTCTGATGAAAAGCCACTAGTTTGGGCCCAATAACACTGAAATTGACAGAAACACATGAAAATGCATGTACGGTGTGCGCCCTGACCCAGCCAGCGCAGCCGAGCCTTTGGGGTGAGTCTGCATCGGTTCTGATGAAAAGCCACTAGTTTGGGCCCAATAACACTGAAATTGACCGAAACACATGAAAATGCATGTACGGTGTGCGCCGTGACCCTGCCAGCGCAGCTGAGCCTTTTGGGTGAGTCTGCATCGGTTCTGGTGAGAAGCCACTAGTTTGGGCCCAATAACACTGAAATTGACAGAAACACATGAAAATGCATGTACGGTGTGCGCCCTGACCCAGCCAGCGCAGCCGAGCCTTTTGGGTGAGTCTGCATCGGTTCTGATGAAAAGCCACTAGTTTGTGAACGAAAACACTGAAATTGACAGAAACACATGAAAAATGCATGTGCGGTGCGTGCCGGGACTCTGCCAGTGCAGCCCAGCGTTTTGGGTGAGTCTGCATCGATTCTGATGAAAAGCCACTAGTTTGGGCCTGAAAACACTGAAATTGACAGAAACACATGAAAAATGCATGTGCGGTGCGTGCCGGGACTCTGCCAGTGCAGCCCAGCGTTTCGGGTGAGTCTGCATCGAATCTGATGAAAAGCCACTAGTTTGGGCCCGAAAACACTGAAATTGACAGAAACACATGAAAAATGCATGTGCGGTGCGTGCCGGGACTCTGCCAGTGCAGCCCAGCGTTTCGGGTGAGTCTGCATCGATTCTGATGAAAAGCCACTAGTTTGGGCCCGAAAACACTGAAATTGACAGAAACACATGAAAAATGCATGTACGGTGTGCGCCGTGACCCTGCCAGCGCAGCTGAGCCTTTTGGGTGAGTCTGCATCGGTTCTGGTGAGAAGCCACTAGTTTGGGCCCAATAACACTGAAATTGACAGAAACACATGAAAATGCATGTACGGCGTGCGCCGTGACCCTGCCAGCGCAGCCGAGCCTTTTGGGTGAGTCTGCATCGGTTCTGATGAAAAGCCACTAGTTTGTGAACGAAAACACTGAAATTGACAGAAACACATGACAAATGCATGTGCGGTGCGTGCCGGGACTCTGCCAGTGCAGCCCAGCGTTTCGGGTGAGTCTGCATCGGTTCTGATGAAAAGCCACTAGTTTGGGCCCAATAACACTGAAATTGACAGAAACACATGAAAATGCATGTACGGTGTGCGCCCTGACCCTGCCAGCGCAGCCGAGCCTTTTGGATGAGTCTGCATCGGTTCTGATGAAAAGCCACTAGTTTGGGCCCAATAACACTGAAATTGACAGAAAAATATGAAAATGCATGTAACGGTGTGCGCCGTGACCCTGCCAGCGCAGCCGAGGCTTTAGGGTGAGTCTGCATCGGTTCTGATGAAAAGCCACTAGTTTAGGCCCAATAACACTGAAATTGACAGAAACACATGAAAATGCATGTACGGTGTGCGCCCTAACCCTGCCAGCACAGCCGAGCCTTTTGGGTGAGTCTGCATCGGTTCTGATGAAAAGCGACTAGTTTAGGCCCAATAACACTGAAATTGACAGAAACACATGAAAATGCATGTACGGTGTGCGCCGTGACCCCGCCAGCGCAGTTGAGCCTTTTGGGTGAGTCTGCATCGGCTCTGATGAAAAGCCACTAGTTTGGGCCCAATAACACTGAAATTGACAGAAACACATGAAAATGCATGTACGGCGTGTGCCGTGACCCCGCCAGCGCAGCCGAGCCTTTGGGGTGAGTCTGCATCGGTTCTGATGAAAAGCGACTAGTTTAGGCCCAATGACACTGAAATTGACAGAAACACATGAAAATGCATGTAACGGTGTGCGCCGTGACCCTGCCAGCGCAACCGAGGCTTTAGGGTGAGTCTGCATCGGTTCTGATGAAAAGCCACTAGTTTGGGCCCAATAACACTGAAATTGACAAAAACACATGAAAATGCATGTAACGGTGTGCGCCGTGACCCTGCCAGCGCAGCCGAGGCTTTAGGGTGAGTCTGCATCGGTTCTGATGAAAAGCGACTAGTTTGGGCCCAATAACACTGAAATTGACAGAAACACATGAAAATGCATGTACGGTGTGCGCCCTAACCCTGCCAGCGCAGCCAAGCCTTTTGGGTGAGTCTGCATCGGTTCTGATGAAAAGCCATTAGTTTGGGCCCAATAACACTGAAATTGACAGAAACACATGAAAATGCATGTACGGTGTGCGCCGTGACCCTGCCAGCGCAGCCAAGCCTTTTGGGTGAGTCTGCATCGGTTCTGATGAAAAGCCACTAGTTTGGGCCCAATAACACTGAAATTGACAGAAACACATGAAAATGCATGTACGGTGTGCGCCGTGACCCTGCCAGCGCAGCCGAGCCTTTTGGATGAGTCTGCATCGGTTCTGATGAAAAGCCACTAGTTTGGGCCCAATAACACTGAAATTGACAGAAAAATATGAAAATGCATGTAACGGTGTGCGCCGTGACCCTGCCAGCGCAGCCGAGGCTTTAGGGTGAGTCTGCATCGGTTCTGATGAAAAGCCACTAGTTTGGGCCCAATAACACTGAAATTGACAGAAACACATGAAAATGCATGTACGGTGTGCGCCCTAACCCTGCCAGCACAGCCGAGCCTTTTGGGTGAGGCTGCATCGGTTCTGATGAAAAGCGACTAGTTTAGGCCCAATAACACTGAAATTGACAGAAACACATGAAAATGCATGTACGGTGTGCGCCGTGACCCCGCCAGCGCAGTTGAGCCTTTTGGGTGAGTCTGCATCGGCTCTGATGAAAAGCCACTAGTTTGGGCCCAATAACACTGAAATTGACAGAAACACATGAAAATGCATGTACGGCGTGTGCCGTGACCCCGCCAGCGCAGCCGAGCCTTTGGGGTGAGTCTGCATCGGTTCTGATGAAAAGCGACTAGTTTAGGCCCAATAACACTGAAATTGACAGAAACACATGAAAATGCATGTAACAGTGTGCGCCGTGACCCTGCCAGCGCAGCCGAGGCTTTAGGGTGAGTCTGCATCGGTTCTGATGAAAAGCCACTAGTTTGGGCCCAATAACACTGAAATTGACAGAAACACATGAAAATGCATGTACGGTGTGCGCCGTGACCCTGCCAGCGCAGCTGAGCCTTTTGGGTGAGTCTGCATCGGTTCTGGTGAGAAGCCACTAGTTTGGGCCCAATAACACTGAAATTGACAGAAACACATGAAAATGCAGGTACGGTGTGCGCCGTGACCCTGCCAGCGCAGCCGAGCCTTTTGGGTGAGTCTGCATCGGTTCTGATGAAAAGCCACTAGTTTGTGAACGAAAACACTGAAATTGACAAAAACACATGAAAAATGCATGTGCGGTGCGTGCCGGGACTCTGCCAGTGCAGCCCAGCGTTTTGGGTGAGTCTGCATCGATTCTGATGAAAAGCCACTAGTTTGGGCCTGAAAACACTGAAATTGACAGAAACACATGAAAAATGCATGTGCGGTGCGCGCCGGGACTCTGCCAGTGCAGCCCAGCGTTTCGGGTGAGTCTGCATCGATTTTGATGAAAAGCCACTAGTTTGGGCCCGAAAACACTGAAATTGACAGAAACACATGAAAAATGCATGTGCGGTGCGTGCCGGGACTCTGCCAGTGCAGCCCAGCGTTTCGGGTGAGTCTGCATCGAATCTGATGAAAAGCCACTAGTTTGGGCCCGAAAACACTGAAATTGACAGAAACACATGAAAAATGCATGTGCGGTGCGTGCCGGGACTCTGCCAGTGCAGCCCAGCGTTTCGGGTGAGTCTGCATCGATTCTGATGAAAAGCCACTAGTTTGGGCCCGAAAACACTGAAATTGACAGAAACACATGAAAAATGCATGTGCGGTGCGTGCCGGGACTCTGCCAGTGTAGCCCAGCGTTTCGGGTGAGTCTGCATCGATTCTGATGAAAAGCCACTAGTTTGGGCCCGAAAACACTGAAATTGACAGAAACACATGAAAAATGCATGTGCGGTGCGCGCCGGGACTCTGCCAGTTCAGCCCAGCGTTTTGGGTGAGTCTCCATCGATTCTGATGAAAAACCACTAATTTGGGCCCGAAAACACTGAAATTGACAGAAACACATGAAAAATGCATGTGCGGTGCCTGCCGGGACTCTACCAGTGCAGCCCAGCGTTTTCGGTGAGTCTGCATCGATTCTGATGAAAAGCCACTAGTTTGGGCCCGAAAACACTGAAATTGACAGAAACACATGAAAAATGCATGTGCGGTGCGTGCCGGGACTCTGCCAGTGCAGCCCAGCGTTTTGGGTGAGTCTACATCGATTCTGATGAAAAGCCACTAGTTTGGGCCCGAAAACACTGAAATTGACAGAAACACATGAAAAATGCATGTGCGGTGCGTGCCGGGACTCTGCCAGCGCAGCCGAGCCTTTTGGGTGAGTCTGAATCGGTTCTGATGAAAAGCCACTAGTTTGGGCCCAATAACACTGAAATTGACAGAAACACATGAAAATGCATGTACGGTGTGCACCCTAACCCTGCCAGCGCAGCCGAGCCTTTTGGGTGAGTCTGCATCGGTTCTGATGAAAAGCGACTAGTTTAGGCCCAATAACACTGAAATTGACAGAAACACATGAAAATGCATGTACGGTGTGCGCCGTGACCCTGCCAGCGCAGCTGAGCGTTTTGGGTGAGTCTGCATCGGTTCTGGTGAGAAGCCACTAGTTTGGGCCCAATAACACTGAAATTGACAGAAACACATGAAAATGCATGTACGGTGTGCGCCGTGACCCTGCCAGCGCAGCCGAGCCTTTTGGGTGAGTCTGCATCGGTTCTGATGAAAAGCCACTAGTTTGTGAACGAAAACACTGAAATTGACAGAAACACATGAAAAATGCATGTGCGGTGCGTGCCGGGACTCTGCCAGTGCAGCCCAGCGTTTCGGGTGAGTCTGCATCGATTCTGATGAAAAGCCACTAGTTTGGGCCTGAAAACACTGAAATTGACAGAAACACATGAAAAATGCATGTGCGGTGCGGTCCGGGACTCTGCCAGTGCAGCCCAGCGTTTCGGGTGAGTCTGCATCGATTTTGATGAAAAGCCACTAGTTTGGGCCCGAAAACACTGAAATTGACAGAAACACATGAAAATGCATGTACGGTGTGCGCCGTGACCCTGCCAGCGCAGCCGAGCCTTTTGGGTGAGTCTGCATCGGTTCTGATGAAAAGCCACTAGTTTGGGCCCAAAAACACTGAAATTGACAGAAACACATGAAAATGCATGTACGGTGTGCGCCGTGACCCCGCCAGCGCAGTTGAGCCTTTTGGGTGAGTCTGCATCGGCTCTGATGAAAAGCCACTAGTTTGGGCCCAATAACACTGAAATTGACAGAAACACATGAAAATGAATGTACGGCGTGTGCCGTGACCCCTCCAGCGCAGCCGAGCCTTTGGGGTGAGTCTGCATCGGTTCTGATGAAAAGCGACTAGTTTAGGCCCAATGACACTGAAATTGACAGAAACACATGAAAATGCATGTAACGGTGTGCGCCGTGACCCTGCCAGCGCAGCCGAGGCTTTAGGGTGAGTCTGCATCGGTTCTGATGAAAAGCCACTAGTTTGGGCCCAATAACACTGAAATTGACAGAAACACATGAAAATGCATGTACGGTGTGCACCCTAACCCTGCCAGCGCAGCCGAGCCTTTTGGGTGAGTCTGCATCGGTTCTGATGAAAAGCCACTAGTTTAGGCCCAATAACACTGAAATTGACAGAAACACATGAAAATGCATGTACGGTGTGCGCCGTGACCCTGCCAGCGCAGCCGAGCCTTTTGGGTGAGTCTGCATCGGTTCTGATGAAAAGCCACTAGTTTGGGCCCAATAACACTGAAATTGACAGAAACACATGAAAATGCATGTACGGTGTGCGCCGTGACCCTGCCAGCGCAGCCGAGCCTTTTGGGTGAGTCTGCATCGGTTCTGATGAAAAGCCACTAGTTTGGGCCCAAAAATACTGAAATTGACAGAAACACATGAAAATGCATGTACGGTGTGCACCGTGACCCCGCCAGCGCAGTTGAGCCTTTTGGGTGAGTCTGCATCGGCTCTGATGAAAAGCCACTAGTTTGGGCCCAATAACACTGAAATTGACAGAAACACATGAAAATGCATGTACGGCGTGTGCCGTGACCCCGCCAGCGCAGCCGAGCCTTTGGGGTGAGTCTGCATCGGTTCTGATGAAAAGCGAGTAGTTTAGGCCCAATGACACTGAAATTGACAGAAACACATGAAAATGCATGTAACGGTGTGCGCCGTGACCCTGCCAGCGCAGCTAAGCCTTTTGGGTGAGTCTGCATCGGTTCTGGTGAGAAGCCACTAGTTTGGGCCCAATAACACTGAAATTGACAGAAACACATGAAAATGCATGTACGGCGTGCGCCGTGACCCTGCCAGCGCAGCCGAGCCTTTTGGGTGAGTCTGCATCGGTTCTGATGAAAAGCCACTAGTTTGTGAACGAAAACACTGAAATTGACAGAAACACATGAAAAATGCATGTGCGGTGCGTGCCGGGACTCTGCCAGTGCAGCCCAGCGTTTTGGGTGAGTCTGCATCGGTTCTGATGAAAAGCCACTAGTTTGGGCCCAAAAACACTGAAATTGACAGAAACACATGAAAATGCATGTACGGTGTGCGCCGTGACCCCGCCAGCGCAGTTGAGCCTTTTGGGTGAGTCTGCATCGGCTCTGATGAAAAGCCACTAGTTTGGGCCCAATAACACTGAAATTGACAGAAACACATGAAAATGCATGTACGGCGTGTGCCGTGACCCCGCCAGCGCAGCCGAGCCTTTGGCGTGAGTCTGCATCGGTTCTGATGAAAAGCGACTAGTTTAGGCCCAATGACACTGAAATTGACAGAAACACATGAAAATGCATGTAACGGTGTGCGCCGTGACCCTGCCAGCGCAGCCGAGGCTTTAGGGTGAGTCTGCATCGGTTCTGATGAAAAGCCACTAGTTTGGGCCCAATAACACTGAAATTGACAGAAACACATGAAAATGCATGTACGGTGTGCGCCCTGACCCAGCCAGCGCAGCTGAGCCCTTTGGGTGAGTCTGTATCGGTTCTGGTGAGAAGCCACTAGTTTGGGCCCAATAACACTGAAATTGACAGAAACACATGAAAATGCATGTACGGCGTAAGCCGTGACCCTGCCAGCGCAGCCGAGCCTTTTGGGTGAGTCTGCATCGGTTCTGATGAAAAGCCACTAGTTTGTGAACGAAAACACTGAAATTGACAGAAACACATGAAAAATGCATGTGCGGTGCGTGCCGGGACTCTGCCAGTGCAGCCCAGCGTTTCGGGTGAGTCTGCATCGATTCTGATGAAAAGCCACTAGTTTGGGCCCAAAAACACTGAAATTGACAGAAACACATGAAAAATGCATGTGCGGTGCGTGCCGGGACTCTGCCAGTGCAGCCCAGCGTTTCGGGTGAGTCTGCATCGATTCTGATGAAAAGCCACTAGTTTGGGCCCGAAAACACTGAAATTGACAGAAACACATGAAAAATGCATGTGCGGTGCGTGCCGGGACTCTGCCAGTGCAGCCCAGCGTTTTGGGTGAGTCTGCATCGATTCTGATGAAAAGCCACTAGTTTGGGCCCGAAAACACTGAAATTGACAGAAACACATGAAAAATGCATGTGCGGCGCGTGCCGGGACTCTGCCAGTGCAGCCCAGCGTTTCGGGTGAGTCTGCATCGATTCTGATGAAAAGCCACTAGTTTGGGCCCGAAAACACTGAAATTGACAGAAACACATGAAAAATGCATGTGCGGCGCGCGCCGGGACTCTGCCAGTGCAGCCCAGCGTTTTGGGTGAGTCTGCATCGATTCTGATGAAAAACCACTAATTTGGGCCCGAAAACACTGAAATTGACAGAAACACATGAAAAATGCATGTGCGGTGCGCGCCGGGACTCTGCCAGTGCAGCCCAGCGTTTTGGGTGAGTCTGCATCGATTCTGATGAAAAGCCACTAGTTTGGGCCCGATAACACTGAAATTGACAGAAACACATGAAAAATGCATGTGCGGTGCGCGCCGGGACTCTGCCAGTGCAGCCCAGCGTTTTGGGTGAGTCTGCATCGATTCTGATGAAAAGCCACTAGTTTGGGCCCGAAAACACTGAAATTGACAGAAACACATGAAAAATGCATGTGCGGTGCGCGCCGGGACTCTGCCAGTGCAGCCCAGCGTTTTGGGTGAGTCTGCATCGATTCTGATGAAAAGCCACTAGTTTGGGCCCGAAAAAACTGAAATTGACAGAAACACATGAAAAATGCATGTGCGGTGCGCGCCGGGACTCTGCCAGTGCAGCCCAGCGTTTTGAGTGAGTCTGCATCGATTCTGATGAAAAACCACTAATTTGGGCCCGAAAACACTGAAATTGACAGAAACACATGAAAAATGCATGTGCGATGCGCGCCGGGACTCTGCCAGTGCAGCCCAGCGTTTTGGGTGAGTCTGCATCGATTCTGATGAAAAGCCACTAGTTTGGGCCCGAAAACACTGAAATTGACAGAAACACATGAAAAATGCATGTGCGGCGCGTGCCGGGACTCTGCCAGTGCAGCCCAGCGTTTTGGGTGAGTCTGCATCGATTCTGATGAAAAGCCACTAGTTTGGGCCCGAAAACACTGAAATTGACAGAAACACATGAAAAATGCATGTGCGGCGCGTGCCGGGACTCTGCCAGTGCAGCCCAGCGTTTTGGGTGAGTCTGCATCGATTCTGATGAAAAGCCACTAGTTTGGGCCCGAAAACACTGAAATTGACAGAAACACATGAAAAATGCATGTGCGGCGCGTGCCGGGACTCTGCCAGTGCAGCCCAGCGTTTTGGGTGAGTCTGCATCGATTCTGATGAAAAGCCACTAGTTTGGGCCCGAAAACACTGAAATTGACAGAAACACATGAAAAATGCATGTGCGGTGCGCGCCGGGACTCTGCCAGTGCAGCCAAGCGTTTTGGGTGAGTCTGCATCGATTCTGATGAAAAGCCACTAGTTTGGGCCCGAAAAAACTGAAATTGACAGAAACACATGAAAAATGCATGTGCGGTGCGCGCCGGGACTCTGCCAGTGCAGCCCAGCGTTTTGGGTGAGTCTGCATCGATTCTGATGAAAAGCCACTAGTTTGTGAACGAAAACACTGAAATTGACAGAAACACATGAAAAATGCATGTGCGGTGCGTGCCGGGACTCTGCCAGTGCAGCCCAGCGTTTCGGGTGAGTCTGCATCGATTCTGATGAAAAGCCACTAGTTTGGGCCCAAAAACACTGAAATTGACAGAAACACATGAAAATGCATGTAACAGTGTGCGCCGTGACCCTGCCAGCGCAGCCGAGGCTTTAGGGTGAGTCTGCATCGGTTCTGATGAAAAGCCACTAGTTTGGGCCCAATAACACTGAAATTGACAGAAACACATGAAAATGCATGTACGGTGTGCGCCCTGACCCAGCCAGCGCAGCCGAGCCTTTGGGGTGAGTCTGCATCGGTTCTGATGAAAAGCCACTAGTTTGGGCCCAATAACACTGAAATTGACAGAAACACATGAAAATGCATGTACGGTGTGCGCCGTGACCCTGCCAGCGCAGCTGAGCCTTTTGGGTGAGTCTGCATCGGTTCTGGTGAGAAGCCACTAGTTTGGGCCCAATAACACTGAAATTGACAGAAACACATGAAAATGCAGGTACGGTGTGCGCCGTGACCCTGCCAGCGCAGCCGAGCCTTTTGGGTGAGTCTGCATCGGTTCTGATGAAAAGCCACTAGTTTGTGAACGAAAACACTGAAATTGACAAAAACACATGAAAAATGCATGTGCGGTGCGTGCCGGGACTCTGCCAGTGCAGCCCAGCGTTTTGGGTGAGTCTGCATCGATTCTGATGAAAAGCCACTAGTTTGGGCCTGAAAACACTGAAATTGACAGAAACACATGAAAAATGCATGTGCGGTGCGGTCCGGGACTCTGCCAGTGCAGCCCAGCGTTTCGGGTGAGTCTGCATCGATTCTGATGAAAAGCCACTAGTTTGGGCCCGAAAACACTGAAATTGACAGAAACACATGAAAAATGCATGTGCGGTGCGTGCCGGGACTCTGCCAGTGTAGCCCAGCGTTTCGGGTGAGTCTGCATCGATTCTGATGAAAAGCCACTAGTTTGGGCCCGAAAACACTGAAATTGACAGAAACACATGAAAAATGCATGTGCGGTGCGCGCCGGGACTCTGTCAGTTCAGCCCAGCGTTTTGGGTGAGTCTCCATCGATTCTGATGAAAAACCACTAATTTGGGCCCGAAAACACTGAAATTGACAGAAACACATGAAAAATGCATGTGCGGTGCCTGCCGGGACTCTACCAGTGCAGCCCAGCGTTTTCGGTGAGTCTACATCGATTCTGATGAAAAGCCACTAGTTTGGGCCCGAAAACACTGAAATTGACAGAAACACATGAAAAATGCATGTGCGGTGCGTGCCGGGACTCTGCCAGCGCAGCCGAGCCTTTTGGGTGAGTCTGCATCGGTTCTGATGAAAAGCCACTAGTTTGGGCCCAATAACACTGAAATTGACAGAAACACATGAAAATGCATGTACGGTGTGCACCCTAACCCTGCCAGCGCAGCCGAGCCTTTTGGGTGAGTCTGCATCGGTTCTGATGAAAAGCGACTAGTTTAGGCCCAATAACACTGAAATTGACAGAAACACATGAAAATGCATGTACGGTGTGCGCCGTGACCCTGCCAGCGCAGCTGAGCGTTTTGGGTGAGTCTGCATCGGTTCTGGTGAGAAGCCACTAGTTTGGGCCCAATAACACTGAAATTGACAGAAACACATGAAAATGCATGTACGGTGTGCGCCGTGACCCTGCCAGCGCAGCCGAGCCTTTTGGGTGAGTCTGCATCGGTTCTGATGAAAAGCCACTAGTTTGTGAACGAAAACACTGAAATTGACAGAAACACATGAAAAATGCATGTGCGGTGCGTGCCGGGACTCTGCCAGTGCAGCCCAGCGTTTCGGGTGAGTCTGCATCGATTCTGATGAAAAGCGACTAGTTTGGGCCTGAAAACACTGAAATTGACAGAAACACATGAAAATGCATGTACGGTGTGCGCCGTGACCCTGCCAGCGCAGCCCAGCCTTTTGGGTGAGTCTGCATCGGTTCTGATGAAAAGCCACTAGTTTGGGCCCAATAACACTGAAATTGACAGAAACACATGAAAATGCATGTACGGTGTGCGCCGTGACCCTGCCAGCGCAGCCGAGCCTTTTGGGTGAGTCTACATCGGTTCTGATGAAAAGCCACTAGTTTGGGCCCAAAAACACTGAAATTGACAGAAACACATGAAAATGCATGTACGGTGTGCGCCGTGACCCCGCCAGCGCAGTTGAGCCTTTTGGGTGAGTCTGCATCGGCTCTGATGAAAAGCCACTAGTTTGGGCCCAATAACACTGAAATTGACAGAAACACATGAAAATGCATGTACGGCGTGTGCCGTGACCCCGCCAGCGCAGCCGAGCCTTTGGCGTGAGTCTGCATCGGTTCTGATGAAAAGCGACTAGTTTAGGCCCAATGACACTGAAATTGACAGAAACACATGAAAATGCATGTAACGGTGTGCGCCGTGACCCTGCCAGCGCAGCCGAGGCTTTAGGGTGAGTCTGCATCGGTTCTGATGAAAAGCCACTAGTTTGGGCCCAATAACACTGAAATTGACAGAAACACATGAAAATGCATGTACGGTGTGCGCCCTGACCCAGCCAGCGCAGCTGAGCCCTTTGGGTGAGTCTGTATCGGTTCTGGTGAGAAGCCACTAGTTTGGGCCCAATAACACTGAAATTGACAGAAACACATGAAAATGCATGTACGGCGTAAGCCGTGACCCTGCCAGTGCAGCCCAGCGTTTCGGGTGAGTCTGCATCGATTCTGATGAAAAGCCACTAGTTTGGGCCCAAAAACACTGAAATTGACAGAAACACATGAAAAATGCATGTGCGGTGCGTGCCGGGACTCTGCCAGTGCAGCCCAGCGTTTCGGGTGAGTCTGCATCGATTCTGATGAAAAGCCACTAGTTTGGGCCCGAAAACACTGAAATTGACAGAAACACATGAAAAATGCATGTGCGGTGCGTGCCGGGACTCTGCCAGTGCAGCCCAGCGTTTCGGGTGAGTCTGCATCGATTCTGATGAAAAGCCACTAGTTTGGGCCCGAAAACACTGAAATTGACAGAAACACATGAAAAATGCATGTGCGGGGCGTGCCGGGACTCTGCCAGTGCAGCCCAGCGTTTTGGGTGAGTCTGCATCGATTCTGATGAAAAGCCACTAGTTTGGGCCCGAAAACACTGAAATTGACAGAAACACATGAAAAATGCATGTGCGGCGCGTGCCGGGACTCTGCCAGTGCAGCCCAGCGTTTTGGGTGAGTCTGCATCGATTCTGATGAAAAGCCACTAGTTTGGGCCCGAAAACACTGAAATTGACAGAAACACATGAAAAATGCATGTGCGGCGCGTGCCGGGACTCTGCCAGTGCAGCCCAGCGTTTTGGGTGAGTCTGCATCGATTCTGATGAAAAGCCACTAGTTTGGGCCCGAAAACACTGAAATTGACAGAAACACATGAAAAATGCATGTGCGGCGCGCGCCGGGACTCTGCCAGTGCAGCCCAGCGTTTTGGGTGAGTCTGCATCGATTCTGATGAAAAGCCACTAGTTTGGGCCCGAAAACACTGAAATTGACAGAAACACATGAAAAATGCATGTGCGGTGCGCGCCGGGACTCTGCCAGTGCAGCCCAGCGTTTTGGGTGAGTCTGCATCGATTCTGATGAAAAACCACTAATTTCTGCCCGAAAACACTGAAATTGACAGAAACACATGAAAAATGCATGTGCGGTGCGCGCCGGGACTCTGCCAGTGCAGCCCAGCGTTTTGGGTGAGTCTGCATCGATTCTGATGAAAAGCCACTAGTTTAGGCCCAATAACACTGAAATTGACAGAAACACATGAAAATGCATGTACGGTGTGCGCCGTGACCCTGCCAGCGCAGCCCAGCCTTTTGGGTGAGTCTGCATCGGTTCTGATGAAAAGCCACTAGTTTGGGCCCAATAACACTGAAATTGACAGAAACACATGAAAATGCATGTACGGTGTGCGCCGTGACCCTGCCAGCGCAGCCGAGCCTTTTGGGTGAGTCTACATCGGTTCTGATGAAAAGCCACTAGTTTGGGCCCAAAAACACTGAAATTGACAGAAACACATGAAAATGCATGTACGGTGTGCGCCGTGACCCCGCCAGCGCAGTTGAGCCTTTTGGGTGAGTCTGCATCGGCTCTGATGAAAAGCCACTAGTTTGGGCCCAATAACACTGAAATTGACAGAAACACATGAAAAATGCATGTGCGGTGCGTGCCGGGACTCTGCCAGTGCAGCCCAGCGTTTCGGGTGAGTCTGCATCGATTCTGATGAAAAGCCACTAGTTTGGGCCCGAAAACACTGAAATTGACAGAAACACATGAAAAATGCATGTGCGGTGCGTGCCGGGACTCTGCCAGTGCAGCCCAGCGTTTCGGGTGAGTCTGCATCGATTCTGATGAAAAGCCACTAGTTTGGGCCCGAAAACACTGAAATTGACAGAAGCACATGAAAAATGCATGTGCGGCGCGTGCCGGGACTCTGCCAGTGCAGCCCAGCGTTTCGGGTGAGTCTGCATCGATTCTGATGAAAAGCCACTAGTTTGGGCCCGAAAACACTGAAATTGACAGAAACACATGAAAAATGCATGTGCGGCGCGCGCCGGGACTCTGCCAGTGCAGCCCAGCGTTTTGGGTGAGTCTGCATCGATTCTGATGAAAAGCCACTAGTTTGGGCCCGAAAACACTGAAATTGACAGAAACACATGAAAAATGCATGTGCGGCGCGTGCCGGGACTCTGCCAGTGCAGCCCAGCGTTTTGGGTGAGTCTGCATCGATTCTGATGAAAAGCCACTAGTTTGGGCCCGAAAACACTGAAATTGACAGAAACACATGAAAAATGCATGTGCGGCGCGCGCCGGGACTCTGCCAGTGCAGCCCAGCGTTTTGGGTGAGTCTGCATCGATTCTGATGAAAAGCCACTAGTTTGGGCCCGAAAACACTGAAATTGACAGAAACACATGAAAAATGCATGTGCGGTGCGCGCCGGGACTCTGCCAGTGCAGCCCAGCGTTTTGGGTGAGTCTGCATCGATTCTGATGAAAAACCACTAATTTCGGCCCGAAAACACTGAAATTGACAGAAACACATGAAAAATGCATGTGCGGTGCGCGCCGGGACTCTGCCAGTGCAGCCCAGCGTTTTGGGTGAGTCTGCATCGATTCTGATGAAAAACCACTAATTTGGGCCCGAAAACACTGAAATTGACAGAAACACATGAAAAATGCATGTGCGGTGCGCGCCGGGACTCTGCCAGTGCAGCCCAGCGTTTTGGGTGAGTCTGCATCGATTCTGATGAAAAGCGACTAGTTTAGGCCCAATAACACTGAAATTGACAGAAACACATGAAAATGCATGTACGGTGTGCGCCGTGACCCTGCCAGCGCAGCCGAGCCTTTTGGGTGAGTCTGCATCGGTTCTGATGAAAAACCACTAATTTGGGCCCGAAAACACTGAAATTGACAGAAACACATGAAAATGCATGTACGGTGTGTGCCGTGACCCTGCCAGCGCAGCCGAGCCTTTTGGGTGAGTCTGCATCGGTTCTGATGAAAAGCCACTAGTTTGGGCCCAATAACACTGAAATTGACAGAAACACATGAAAATGCATGTACGGTGTGCGCCGTGACCCTGCCAGCGCAGCCGAGCCTTTTGGGTGAGTCTGCATCGGTTCTGATGAAAAGCCACTAGTTTGGGCCCAAAAACACTGAAATTGACAGAAACACATGAAAATGCATGTACGGTGTGCGCCGTGACCCCGCCAGCGCAGTTGAGCCTTTTGGGTGAGTCTGCATCGGCTCTGATGAAAAGCCACTAGTTTGGGCCCAATAACACTGAAATTGACAGAAACACATGAAAATGAATGTACGGCGTGTGCCGTGACCCCTCCAGCGCAGCCGAGCCTTTGGGGTGAGTCTGCATCGGTTCTGATGAAAAGCGACTAGTTTAGGCCCAATGACACTGAAATTGACAGAAACACATGAAAATGCATGTAACGGTGTGCGCCGTGACCCTGCCAGCGCAGCCGAGGCTTTAGGGTGAGTCTGCATCGGTTCTGATGAAAAGCCACTAGTTTGGGCCCAATAACACTGAAATTGACAGAAACACATGAAAATGCATGCACGGTGTGCACCCTAACCCTGCCAGCGCAGCCGAGCCTTTTGGGTGAGTCTGCATCGGTTCTGATGAAAAGCCACTAGTTTAGGCCCAATAACACTGAAATTGACAGAAACACATGAAAATGCATGTACGGTGTGCGCCGTGACCCTGCCAGCGCAGCCGAGCCTTTTGGGTGAGTCTGCATCGGTTCTGATGAAAAGCCACTAGTTTGGGCCCAATAACACTGAAATTGACAGAAACACATGAAAATGCATGTACGTTGTGCGCCGTGACCCTGCCAGCGCAGCCGAGCCTTTTGGGTGAGTCTGCATCGGTTCTGATGAAAAGCCACTAGTTTGGGCCCAAAAATACTGAAATTGACAGAAACACATGAAAATGCATGTACGGTGTGCACCGTGACCCCGCCAGCGCAGTTGAGCCTTTTGGGTGAGTCTGCATCGGCTCTGATGAAAAGCCACTAGTTTGGGCCCAATAACACTGAAATTGACAGAAACACATGAAAATGCATGTACGGCGTGTGCCGTGACCCCGCCAGCGCAGCCGAGCCTTTGGGGTGAGTCTGCATCGGTTCTGATGAAAAGCGAGTAGTTTAGGCCCAATGACACTGAAATTGACAGAAACACATGAAAATGCATGTAACGGTGTACGCCGTGACCCTGCCAGCGCAGCTAAGCCTTTTGGGTGAGTCTGCATCGGTTCTGGTGAGAAGCCACTAGTTTGGGCCCAATAACACTGAAATTGACAGAAACACATGAAAATGCATGTACGGCGTGCGCCGTGACCCTGCCAGCGCAGCCGAGCCTTTTGGGTGAGTCTGCATCGGTTCTGATGAAAAGCCACTAGTTTGTGAACGAAAACACTGAAATTGACAGAAACACATGAAAAATGCATGTGCGGTGCGTGCCGGGACTCTGCCAGTGCAGCCCAGCGTTTCGGGTGAGTCTGCATCGATTCTGATGAAAAGCCACTAGTTTGGGCCCGAAAACACTGAAATTGACAGAAACACATGAAAAATGCATGTGCGGTGCGTGCCGGGACTCTGCCAGTGCAGCCCAGCGTTTCGGGTGAGTCTGCATCGATTCTGATGAAAAGCCACTAGTTTGGGCCCGAAAACACTGAAATTGACAGAAACACATGAAAAATGCATGTGCGGGGCGTGCCGGGACTCTGCCAGTGCAGCCCAGCGTTTTGGGTGAGTCTGCATCGATTCTGATGAAAAGCCACTAGTTTGGGCCCGAAAACACTGAAATTGACAGAAACACATGAAAAATGCATGTGCGGCGCGTGCCGGGACTCTGCCAGTGCAGCCCAGCGTTTTGGGTGAGTCTGCATCGATTCTGATGAAAAGCCACTAGTTTGGGCCCGAAAACACTGAAATTGACAGAAACACATGAAAAATGCATGTGCGGCGCGTGCCGGGACTCTGCCAGTGCAGCCCAGCGTTTTGGGTGAGTCTGCATCGATTCTGATGAAAAGCCACTAGTTTGGGCCCGAAAACACTGAAATTGACAGAAACACATGAAAAATGCATGTGCGGCGCGCGCCGGGACTCTGCCAGTGCAGCCCAGCGTTTTGGGTGAGTCTGCATCGATTCTGATGAAAAGCCACTAGTTTGGGCCCGAAAACACTGAAATTGACAGAAACACATGAAAAATGCATGTGCGGTGCGCGCCGGGACTCTGCCAGTGCAGCCCAGCGTTTTGGGTGAGTCTGCATCGATTCTGATGAAAAACCACTAATTTCTGCCCGAAAACACTGAAATTGACAGAAACACATGAAAAATGCATGTGCGGTGCGCGCCGGGACTCTGCCAGTGCAGCCCAGCGTTTTGGGTGAGTCTGCATCGATTCTGATGAAAAGCCACTAGTTTAGGCCCAATAACACTGAAATTGACAGAAACACATGAAAATGCATGTACGGTGTGCGCCGTGACCCTGCCAGCGCAGCCCAGCCTTTTGGGTGAGTCTGCATCGGTTCTGATGAAAAGCCACTAGTTTGGGCCCAATAACACTGAAATTGACAGAAACACATGAAAATGCATGTACGGTGTGCGCCGTGACCCTGCCAGCGCAGCCGAGCCTTTTGGGTGAGTCTACATCGGTTCTGATGAAAAGCCACTAGTTTGGGCCCAAAAACACTGAAATTGACAGAAACACATGAAAATGCATGTACGGTGTGCGCCGTGACCCCGCCAGCGCAGTTGAGCCTTTTGGGTGAGTCTGCATCGGCTCTGATGAAAAGCCACTAGTTTGGGCCCAATAACACTGAAATTGACAGAAACACATGAAAATGCATGTACGGCGTGTGCCGTGACCCCGCCAGCGCAGCCGAGCCTTTGGCGTGAGTCTGCATCGGTTCTGATGAAAAGCGACTAGTTTAGGCCCAATGACACTGAAATTGACAGAAACACATGAAAATGCATGTAACGGTGTGCGCCGTGACCCTGCCAGCGCAGCCGAGGCTTTAGGGTGAGTCTGCATCGGTTCTGATGAAAAGCCACTAGTTTGGGCCCAATAACACTGAAATTGACAGAAACACATGAAAATGCATGTACGGTGTGCGCCCTGACCCAGCCAGCGCAGCTGAGCCCTTTGGGTGAGTCTGTATCGGTTCTGGTGAGAAGCCACTAGTTTGGGCCCAATAACACTGAAATTGACAGAAACACATGAAAATGCATGTACGGCGTAAGCCGTGACCCTGCCAGTGCAGCCCAGCGTTTCGGGTGAGTCTGCATCGATTCTGATGAAAAGCCACTAGTTTGGGCCCAAAAACACTGAAATTGACAGAAACACATGAAAAATGCATGTGCGGTGCGTGCCGGGACTCTGCCAGTGCAGCCCAGCGTTTCGGGTGAGTCTGCATCGATTCTGATGAAAAGCCACTAGTTTGGGCCCGAAAACACTGAAATTGACAGAAACACATGAAAAATGCATGTGCGGTGCGTGCCGGGACTCTGCCAGTGCAGCCCAGCGTTTCGGGTGAGTCTGCATCGATTCTGATGAAAAGCCACTAGTTTGGGCCCGAAAACACTGAAATTGACAGAAACACATGAAAAATGCATGTGCGGGGCGTGCCGGGACTCTGCCAGTGCAGCCCAGCGTTTTGGGTGAGTCTGCATCGATTCTGATGAAAAGCCACTAGTTTGGGCCCGAAAACACTGAAATTGACAGAAACACATGAAAAATGCATGTGCGGCGCGTGCCGGGACTCTGCCAGTGCAGCCCAGCGTTTTGGGTGAGTCTGCATCGATTCTGATGAAAAGCCACTAGTTTGGGCCCGAAAACACTGAAATTGACAGAAACACATGAAAAATGCATGTGCGGCGCGTGCCGGGACTCTGCCAGTGCAGCCCAGCGTTTTGGGTGAGTCTGCATCGATTCTGATGAAAAGCCACTAGTTTGGGCCCGAAAACACTGAAATTGACAGAAACACATGAAAAATGCATGTGCGGCGCGCGCCGGGACTCTGCCAGTGCAGCCCAGCGTTTTGGGTGAGTCTGCATCGATTCTGATGAAAAGCCACTAGTTTGGGCCCGAAAACACTGAAATTGACAGAAACACATGAAAAATGCATGTGCGGTGCGCGCCGGGACTCTGCCAGTGCAGCCCAGCGTTTTGGGTGAGTCTGCATCGATTCTGATGAAAAACCACTAATTTCTGCCCGAAAACACTGAAATTGACAGAAACACATGAAAAATGCATGTGCGGTGCGCGCCGGGACTCTGCCAGTGCAGCCCAGCGTTTTGGGTGAGTCTGCATCGATTCTGATGAAAAGCCACTAGTTTAGGCCCAATAACACTGAAATTGACAGAAACACATGAAAATGCATGTACGGTGTGCGCCGTGACCCTGCCAGCGCAGCCCAGCCTTTTGGGTGAGTCTGCATCGGTTCTGATGAAAAGCCACTAGTTTGGGCCCAATAACACTGAAATTGACAGAAACACATGAAAATGCATGTACGGTGTGCGCCGTGACCCTGCCAGCGCAGCCGAGCCTTTTGGGTGAGTCTACATCGGTTCTGATGAAAAGCCACTAGTTTGGGCCCAAAAACACTGAAATTGACAGAAACACATGAAAATGCATGTACGGTGTGCGCCGTGACCCCGCCAGCGCAGTTGAGCCTTTTGGGTGAGTCTGCATCGGCTCTGATGAAAAGCCACTAGTTTGGGCCCAATAACACTGAAATTGACAGAAACACATGAAAATGCATGTACGGCGTGTGCCGTGACCCCGCCAGCGCAGCCGAGCCTTTGGCGTGAGTCTGCATCGGTTCTGATGAAAAGCGACTAGTTTAGGCCCAATGACACTGAAATTGACAGAAACACATGAAAATGCATGTAACGGTGTGCGCCGTGACCCTGCCAGCGCAGCCGAGGCTTTAGGGTGAGTCTGCATCGGTTCTGATGAAAAGCCACTAGTTTGGGCCCAATAACACTGAAATTGACAGAAACACATGAAAATGCATGTACGGTGTGCGCCCTGACCCAGCCAGCGCAGCTGAGCCCTTTGGGTGAGTCTGTATCGGTTCTGGTGAGAAGCCACTAGTTTGGGCCCAATAACACTGAAATTGACAGAAACACATGAAAATGCATGTACGGCGTGCGCCGTGACCCTGCCAGCGCAACTGAGCCTTTTGGGTGAGTCTGCATCGGTTCTGATGAAAAGCGACTAGTTTGGGCCGAATAACACTGAAATTGACAGAAACACATGAAAATGCATGTACGGTGTGCGCCGTGACCCTGCCAGCGTAGCCAAGCCTTTTGGGTGAGTCTGCATCGATTCTGATGAAAAGCCACTAGTTTGGGCCCGAAAACACTGAAATTGACAGAAACACATGAAAAATGCATGTGCGGTGCGTGCCGGGACTCTGCCAGTGCAGCCCAGCGTTTCGGGTGAGTCTGCATCGATTCTGATGAAAAGCCACTAGTTTGGGCCCGAAAACACTGAAATTGACAGAAACACATGAAAAATGCATGTGCGGTGCGTGCCGGGACTCTGCCAGTGCAGCCCAGCGTTTTGGGTGAGTCTGCATCGATTCTGATGAAAAGCCACTAGTTTGGGCCCGAAAACACTGAAATTGACAGAAACACATGAAAAATGCATGTGCGGCGCGTGCCGGGACTCTGCCAGTGCAGCCCAGCGTTTCGGGTGAGTCTGCATCGATTCTGATGAAAAGCCACTATTTTGGGCCCGAAAACACTGAAATTGACAGAAACACATGAAAAATGCATGTGCGGTGCGCGCCGGGACTCTGCCAGTGCAGCCCAGCGTTTTGGGTGAGTCTGCATCGATTCTGATGAAAAGCCACTAGTTTGGGCCCGATAACACTGAAATTGACAGAAACACATGAAAAATGCATGTGCGGTGCGCGCCGGGACTCTGCCAGTGCAGCCCAGCGTTTTGGGTGAGTCTGCATCGATTCTGATGAAAAGCCACTAGTTTGGGCCCGAAAACACTGAAATTGACAGAAACACATGAAAAATGCATGTGCGGTGCGCGCCGGGACTCTGCCAGTGCAGCCCAGCGTTTTGGGTGAGTCTGCATCGATTCTGATGAAAAGCCACTAGTTTGGGCCCGAAAAAACTGAAATTGACAGAAACACATGAAAAATGCATGTGCGGTGCGCGCCGGGACTCTGCCAGTGCAGCCCAGCGTTTTGAGTGAGTCTGCATCGATTCTGATGAAAAACCACTAATTTGGGCCCGAAAACACTGAAATTGACAGAAACACATGAAAAATGCATGTGCGATGCGCGCCGGGACTCTGCCAGTGCAGCCCAGCGTTTTGGGTGAGTCTGCATCGATTCTGATGAAAAGCCACTAGTTTGGGCCCGAAAACACTGAAATTGACAGAAACACATGAAAAATGCATGTGCGGCGCATGCCGGGACTCTGCCAGTGCAGCCCAGCGTTTTGGGTGAGTCTGCATCGATTCTGATGAAAAGCCACTAGTTTGGGCCCGAAAACACTGAAATTGACAGAAACACATGAAAAATGCATGTGCGGCGCGTGCCGGGACTCTGCCAGTGCAGCCCAGCGTTTTGGGTGAGTCTGCATCGATTCTGATGAAAAGCCACTAGTTTGGGCCCGAAAACACTGAAATTGACAGAAACACATGAAAAATGCATGTGCGGCGCGCGCCGGGACTCTGCCAGTGCAGCCCAGCGTTTTGGGTGAGTCTGCATCGATTCTGATGAAAAACCACTAATTTGGGCCCGAAAACACTGAAATTGACAGAAACACATGAAAAATGCATGTGCGGTGCGCGCCGGGACTCTGCCAGTGCAACCCAGCGTTTTGGGTGAGTCTGCATCGATTCTGATGAAAAGCCACTAGTTTGGGCCCGATAACACTGAAATTGACAGAAACACATGAAAAATGCATGTGCGGTGCGCGCCGGGACTCTGCCAGTGCAGCCCAGCGTTTTGGGTGAGTCTGCATCGATTCTGATGAAAAGCCACTAGTTTGGGCCCGAAAACACTGAAATTGACAGAAACACATGAAAAATGCATGTGCGGTGCGCGCCGGGACTCTGCCAGTGCAGCCCAGCGTTTTGGGTGAGTCTGCATCGATTCTGATGAAAAGCCACTAGTTTGGGCCCGAAAAAACTGAAATTGACAGAAACACATGAAAAATGCATGTGCGGTGCGCGCCGGGACTCTGCCAGTGCAGCCCAGCGTTTTGAGTGAGTCTGCATCGATTCTGATGAAAAACCACTAATTTGGGCCCGAAAACACTGAAATTGACAGAAACACATGAAAAATGCATGTGCGATGCGCGCCGGGACTCTGCCAGTGCAGCCCAGCGTTTTGGGTGAGTCTGCATCGATTCTGATGAAAAGCCACTAGTTTGGGCCCGAAAACACTGAAATTGACAGAAACACATGAAAAATGCATGTGCGGTGCGTGCCGGGACTCTGCCAGTGCAGCCCAGCGTTTTGGGTGAGTCTGCATCGATTCTGATGAAAAGCCACTAGTTTGGGCCCGAAAACACTGAAATTGACAGAAACACATGAAAAATGCATGTGCGGCGCGTGCCGGGACTCTGCCAGTGCAGCCCAGCGTTTTGGGTGAGTCTGCATCGATTCTGATGAAAAGCCACTAGTTTGGGCCCGAAAACACTGAAATTGACAGAAACACATGAAAAATGCATGTGCGGTGCGCGCCGGGACTCTGCCAGTGCAGCCCAGCGTTTTGGGTGAGTCTGCATCGATTCTGATGAAAAGCCACTAGTTTGGGCCCGAAAACACTGAAATTGACAGAAACACATGAAAAATGCATGTGCGGCGCGTGCCGGGACTCTGCCAGTGCAGCCCAGCGTTTTGGGTGAGTCTGCATCGATTCTGATGAAAAGCCACTAGTTTGGGCCCGAAAACACTGAAATTGACAGAAACACATGAAAAATGCATGTGCGGCGCGCGCCGGGACTCTGCCAGTGCAGCCCAGCGTTTTGGGTGAGTCTGCATCGATTCTGATGAAAAGCCACTAGTTTGGGCCCGAAAACACTGAAATTGACAGAAACACATGAAAAATGCATGTGCGGTGCGCGCCGGGACTCTGCCAGTGCAGCCCAGCGTTTTGGGTGAGTCTGCATCGATTCTGATGAAAAACCACTAATTTCGGCCCGAAAACACTGAAATTGACAGAAACACATGAAAAATGCATGTGCGGTGCGCGCCGGGACTCTGCAAGTGCAGCCCAGCGTTTTGGGTGAGTCTGCATCGATTCTGATGAAAAGCGACTAGTTTAGGCCCAATAACACTGAAATTGACAGAAACACATGAAAATGCATGTACGGTGTGCGCCGTGACCCTGCCAGCGCAGCCGAGCCTTTTGGGTGAGTCTGCATCGGTTCTGATGAAAAGCCACTAGTTTGGGCCCAATAACACTGAAATTGACAGAAACACATGAAAATGCATGTACGGTGTGCGCCGTGACCCTGCCAGCGCAGCCGAGCCTTTTGGGTGAGTCTACATCGGTTCTGATGAAAAGCCACTAGCTTGGGCCCAAAAACACTGAAATTGACAGAAACACATGAAAATGCATGTACGGTGTGCGCCGTGACCCCGCCAGCGCAGTTGAGCCTTTTGGGTGAGTCTGCATCGGCTCTGATGAAAAGCCACTAGTTTGGGCCCAATAACACTGAAATTGACAGAAACACATGAAAATGCATGTACGGCGTGTGCCGTGACCCCGCCAGCGCAGCCGAGCCTTTGGGGTGAGTCTGCATCGGTTCTGATGAAAAACGACTAGTTTAGGCCCAATGACACTGAAATTGACAGAAACACATGAAAATGCATGTAACGGTGTGCGCCGTGACCCTGCCAGCGCAGCCGAGGCTTTAGGGTGAGTCTGCATCGGTTCTGATGAAAAGCCACTAGTTTGGGCCCAATAACACTGAAATTGACAGAAACACATGAAAATGCATGTACGGTGTGCGCCCTGACCCAGCCAGCGCAGCTGAGCCCTTTGGGTGAGTCTGCATCGGTTCTGGTGAGAAGCCACTAGTTTGGGACCAATAACACTGAAATTGACAGAAACACATGAAAATGCATGTACGGCGTGCGCCGTGACCCTGCCAGCGCAGCCGAGCCTTTTGGGTGAGTCTGCATCGGTTCTGATGAAAAGCCACTAGTTTGTGAACGAAAACACTGAAATTGACAGAAACACATGAAAAATGCATGTGCGGTGCGTGCCGGGACTCTGCCAGTGCAGCCCAGCGTTTCGGGTGAGTCTGCATCGATTCTGATGAAAAGCCACTAGTTTGGGCCCGAAAACACTGAAATTGACAGAAACACATGAAAAATGCATGTGCGGTGCGTGCCGGGACTCTGCCAGTGCAGCCCAGCGTTTCGGGTGAGTCTGCATCGATTCTGATGAAAAGCCACTAGTTTGGGCCCGAAAACACTGAAATTGACAGAAACACATGAAAAATGCATGTGCGGTGCGCACCAGGACTCTGCCAGTGCAGCCCAGCGTTTTGGGTGAGTCTGCATCGATTCGGATGAAAAGCCACTAGTTTGGGCCCGAAAACACTGAAATTGACAGAAACACATGAAAAATGCATGTGCGGCGCGTGCCGGGACTCTGCCAGTGCAGCCCAGCGTTTTGGGTGAGTCTGCATCGATTCTGATGAAAAGCCACTAGTTTGGGCCCGAAAACACTGAAATTGACAGAAACACATGAAAATGCATGTACGGTGTGCGCCGTGACCCCGCCAGCGCAGCCGAGCCTTTTGGGTGAGTCTGCATCGGTTCTGATGAAAAGCCACTAGTTTGTGAACGAAAACACTGAAATTGACAGAAACACATGAAAAATGCATGTGCGGTGCGCACCAGGACTCTGCCAGTGCAGCCCAGCGTTTAGGGTGAGTCTGCATCGGTTCTGATGAAAAGCCACTAGTTTGGGCCCGAAAACACTGAAATTGACAGAAACACATGAAAAATGTATGTGCGGTGCGTGCCGGGACTCTGCCAGTGCAGCCCAGCGTTTTGGGTGAGTCTGTATCGATTCTGATGAAAAGCCACTAGTTTGGGCCCGAAAACACTGAAATTGACAGAAACACATGAAAAATGCATGTGCGGCGCGTGCCGGGACTCTGCCAGTGCAGCCCAGCGTTTTGGGTGAGTCTGCATCGATTCTAATGAAAAGCCACTAGTTTGGGCCCGAAAACACTGAAATTGACAGAAACACATGAAAAATGCATGTGCGGCGCGTGCCGGGACTCTGCCAGTGCAGCCCAGCGTTTTGGGTGAGTCTGCATCGATTCTGATGAAAAGCCACTAGTTTGGGCCCGAAAACACTGAAATTGACAGAAACACATGAAAAATGCATGTGCGGCGCGCGCCGGGACTCTGCAAGTGCAGCCCAGCGTTTTGGGTGAGTCTGCATCGATTATGATGAAAAGCCACTAGTTTGGGCCCGAAAACACTGAAATTGACAGAAACACATGAAAAATGCATGTGCGGTGCACGCCGGGACTCTGCCAGTGCAGCCCAGCGTTTTGGGTGAGTCTGCATCGATTCTGATGAAAAACCACTAATTTGGGCCCGAAAACACTGAAATTGACAGAAACACATGAAAAATGCATGTGCGGTGCCTGCCGGGACTCTGCCAGTGCAGCCCAGCGTTTTGGGTGAGTCTGCATCGATTCTGATGAAAAGCCACTAGTTTGGGCCCGAAAACACTGAAATTGACAGAAGCACATGAAAAATGCATGTGCGGTGCGTGCCGGGACTCTGCCAGTGCAGCCCAGCGTTTCGGGTGAGTCTGCATCGATTCTGATGAAGAGCGACTAGTTTGGGCCCGAAAACACTGAAATTGACAGAAAAACATGAAAAATGCATGTGCCGGGACTCTGCCAGTGCAGCCGAGCGTTTTGGGTGAGTCTGCATCGATTCTGATGAAAAACCACTAATTTGGGCCCGAAAACACTGAAAATGACAGAAACACATGAAAAATGCATGTGCGGTGCGTGCTGGGACTCTGCCAGTGCAGCCCAGCGTTTCGGGTGAGTCTGCATCGATTCTGATGAAAAGCCACTAGTTTGGGCCCGAAAACACTGAAATTGACAGAAATACATGAAATATGCATGTGCGGCGCGTGCCGGGACTCTGCCAGTGCAGCCCAGCGTTTTGGGTGAGTCTGCATCGATTCTGATGAAAAGCCACTAGTTTGGGCCCGAAAACACTGAAATTGACAGAAACACATGAAAAATGCATGTGCGGCGCGTGCCGGGACTCTGCCAGTGCAGCCCAGCGTTTTGGGTGAGTCTGCATCGATTCTGATGAAAAGCCACTAGTTTGGGCCCGAAAACACTGAAATTGACAGAAACACATGAAAAATGCATGTGCGGTGCGCGCCGGGACTCTGCCAGTGCAGCCCAGCGTTTTGGGTGAGTGTGCATCGATTCTGATGAAAAGCCACTAGTTTGGGCCCGAAAACACTGAAATTGACAGAAACACATGAAAAATGCATGTGCGGTGCGCACCAGGACTCTGCCAGTGCAGCCCAGCGTTTTGGGTGAGTCTGCATCGATTCTGATGAAAAGCCACTAGTTTAGGCCCAATAACACTGAAATTGACAGAAACACATGAAAAATGCATGTGCGGTGCGCACCAGGACTCTGCCAGTGCAGCCCAGCGTTTTGGGTGAGTCTGCATCGATTCGGATGAAAAGCCACTAGTTTGGGCCCGAAAACACTGAAATTGACAGAAACACATGAAAATGCATGTACGGTGTGCGCCGTGACCCTGCCAGCGCAGCCCAGCCTTTTGGGTGAGTCTGCATCGGTTCTGATGAAAAGCCACTAGTTTGGGCCCAAAAACACTGAAATTGACAGAAACACATGAAAATGCATGTACGGTGTGCGCCGTGACCCCGCCAGCGCAGTTGAGCCTTTTGGGTGAGTCTGCATCGGCTCTGATGAAAAGCCACTAGTTTGGGCCCAATAACACTGAAATTGACAGAAACACATGAAAATGCATGTACGGCGTGTGCCGTGACCCCGCCAGCGCAGCCGAGCCTTTGGGGTGAGTCTGCATCGGTTCTGATGAAAAGCGACTAGTTTAGGCCCAATGACACTGAAATTGACAGAAACACATGAAAATGCATGTAACGGTGTGCGCCGTGACCCTGCCAGCGCAGCCGAGGCTTTAGGGTGAGTCTGCATCGGTTCTGATGAAAAGCCACTAGTTTGGGCCCAATAACACTGAAATTGACAGAAACACATGAAAATGCATGTACGGTGTGCGCCCTGACCCAGCCAGCGCAGCCGAGCCTTTGGGGTGAGTCTGCATCGGTTCTGATGAAAAGCCACTAGTTTGGGCCCAATAACACTGAAATTGACAGAAACACATGAAAATGCATGTACGGTGTGCGCCGTGACCCTGCCAAAGCAGCTGAGCCTTTTGGGTGAGTCTGCATCGGTTCTGGTGAGAAGCCACTAGTTTGGGCCCAATAACACTGAAATTGACAGAAACACATGAAAATGCATGTACGGCGTGCGCCGTGACCCTGCCAGCGCAGCCGAGCCTTTTGGGTGAGTCTGCATCGGTTCTGATGAAAAGCCACTAGTTTGTGAACGAAAACACTGAAATTGACAGAAACACATGAAAAATGCATGTGCGGTGCGCGCCGGGACTCTGCCAGTGCAGCCCAGCGTTTTGGGTGAGTGTGCATCGATTCTGATGAAAAGCCACTAGTTTGGGCCCGAAAACACTGAAATTGACAGAAACACATGAAAAATGCATGTGCGATGCGCGCCAGGACTCTGCCAGTGCAGCCCAGCGTTTTGGGTGAGTGTGCATCGATTCTGATGAAAAGCCACTAGTTTGGGCCCGAAAACACTGAAATTGACAGAAACACATGAAAAATGCATGTGCGGTGCGTGCCGGGACTCTGCCAGTGCAGCCCAGCGTTTTGGGTGAGTCTGCATCGATTCTGATGAAAAGCCACTAGTTTGGGCCCGAAAACACTGAAATTGACAGAAACACATGAAAAATGCATGTGCGGCGCGTGCCGGGACTCTGCCAGTGCAGCCCAGCGTTTCGGGTGAGTCTGCATCGATTCTGATGAAAAGCCACTAGTTTGGGCCCGAAAACACTGAAATTGACAGAAACACATGAAAAATGCATGTGCGGCGCGCGCCGGGACTCTGCCAGTGCAGCCCAGCGTTTTGGGTGAGTCTGCATCGATTCTGATGAAAAACCACTAATTTGGGCCCGAAAACACTGAAATTGACAGAAACACATGAAAAATGCATGTGCGGTGCGCGCCGGGACTCTGCCAGTGCAGCCCAGCGTTTTGGGTGAGTCTGCATCGATTCTGATGAAAAGCCACTAGTTTGGGCCCGAAATTGACAGAAATACATGAAATATGCATGTGCGGCGCGTGCCGGGACTCTGCCAGTGCAGCCCAGCGTTTTGGGTGAGTCTGCATCGATTCTGATGAAAAGCCACTAGTTTGGGCCCGAAAACACTGAAATTGACAGAAACACATGAAAAATGCATGTGCGGCGCGTGCCGGGACTCTGCCAGTGCAGCCCAGCGTTTTGGGTGAGTCTGCATCGATTCTGATGAAAAGCCACTAGTTTGGGCCCGAAAACACTGAAATTGACAGAAACACATGAAAAATGCATGTGCGGTGCGCGCCAGGACTCTGCCAGTGCAGCCAAGCGTTTTGGGTGAGTCTGCATCGATTCTGATGAAAAGCCACTAATTTGGGCCCGAAAACACTGAAATTGACAGAAACACATGAAAAATGCATGTGCGGCGCGTGCCGGGACTCTGCCAGTGCAGCCCAGTGTTTTGGGTGAGTCTGCATCGATTCTGATGAAAAGCCACTAGTTTGGGCCCGAAAACACTGAAATTGACAGAAACACATGAAAAATGCATGTGCGGTGCGCGCCGGGACTCTGCCAGTGCAGCCCAGCGTTTTGGGTGAGTGTGCATCGATTCTGATGAAAAGCCACTAGTTTGGGCCCGAAAACACTGAAATTGACAGAAACACATGAAAAATGCATGTGCGGTGCGCACCAGGACTCTGCCAGTGCAGCCCAGCGTTTTGGGTGAGTCTGCATCGATTCTGATGAAAAGCCACTAGTTTAGGCCCAATAACACTGAAATTGACAGAAACACATGAAAAATGCATGTGCGGTGCGCACCAGGACTCTGCCACTGCAGCCCAGCGTTTTGGGTGAGTCTGCATCGATTCGGATGAAAAGCCACTAGTTTGGGCCCGAAAACACTGAAATTGACAGAAACACATGAAAATGCATGTACGGTGTGCGCCGTGACCCTGCCAGCGCAGCCCAGCCTTTTGGGTGAGTCTGCATCGGTTCTGATGAAAAGCCACTAGTTTGGGCCCAAAAACACTGAAATTGACAGAAACACATGAAAATGCATGTACGGTGTGCGCCGTGACCCCGCCAGCGCAGTTGAGCCTTTTGGGTGAGTCTGCATCGGCTCTGATGAAAAGCCACTAGTTTGGGCCCAATAACACTGAAATTGACAGAAACACATGAAAATGCATGTACGGCGTGTGCCGTGACCCCGCCAGCGCAGCCGAGCCTTTGGGGTGAGTCTGCATCGGTTCTGATGAAAAGCGACTAGTTCAGGCCCAATGACACTGAAATTGACAGAAACACATGAAAATGCATGTAACGGTGTGCGCCGTGACCCTGCCAGCGCAGCCGAGGCTTTAGGGTGAGTCTGTATCGGTTCTGATGAAAAGCCACTAGTTTGGGCCCAATAACACTGAAATTGACAGAAACACATGAAAATGCATGTACGGTGTGCGCCCTGACCCAGCCAGCGCAGCCGAGCCTTTGGGGTGAGTCTGCATCGGTTCTGATGAAAAGCCACTAGTTTGGGCCCAATAACACTGAAATTGACAGAAACACATGAAAATGCATGTACGGTGTGCGCCGTGACCCTGCCAAAGCAGCTGAGCCTTTTGGGTGAGTCTGCATCGGTTCTGGTGAGAAGCCACTAGTTTGGGCCCAATAACACTGAAATTGACAGAAACACATGAAAATGCATGTACGGCGTGCGCCGTGACCCTGCCAGCGCAGCCGAGCCTTTTGGGTGAGTCTGCATCGGTTCTGATGAAAAGCCACTAGTTTGTGAACGAAAACACTGAAATTGACAGAAACACATGAAAAATGCATGTGCGGTGCGTGCCGGGACTCTGCCAGTGCAGCCCAGCGTTTAGGGTGAGTCTGCATCGGTTCTGATGAAAAGCCACTAGTTTGGGCCCGAAAACACTGAAATTGACAGAAACACATGAAAAATGTATGTGCGGTGCGTGCCGGGACTCTGCCAGTACAGCCCAGCGTTTTGGGTGAGTCTGTATCGATTCTGATGAAAAGCCACTAGTTTGGGCCCGAAAACACTGAAATTGACAGAAACACATGAAAAATGCATGTGCGGCGCGTGCCGGGACTCTGCCAGTGCAGCCCAGCATTTTGGGTGAGTCTGCATCGATTCTAATGAAAAGCCACTAGTTTGGGCCCGAAAACACTGAAATTGACAGAAACACATGAAAAATGCATGTGCGGCGCGTGCCGGGACTCTGCCAGTGCAGCCCAGCGTTTTGGGTGAGTCTGCATCGATTCTGATGAAAAGCCACTAGTTTGGGCCCGAAAACACTGAAATTGACAGAAACACATGAAAAATGCATGTGCCGGGACTCTGCCAGTGCAGCCCAGCGTTTTGGGTGAGTCTGCATCGATTATGATGAAAAGCCACTAGTTTGGGCCCGAAAACACTGAAATTGACAGAAACACATGAAAAATGCATGTGCGGTGCACGCCGGGACTCTGCCAGTGCAGCCCAGCGTTTTGGGTGAGTCTGCATCGATTCTGATGAAAAACCACTAATTTGGGCCCGAAAACACTGAAATTGACAGAAACACATGAAAAATGCATGTGCGGTGCCTGCCGGGACTCTGCCAGTGCAGCCCAGCGTTTTGGGTGAGTCTGCATCGATTCTGATGAAAAGCCACTAGTTTGGGCCCGAAAACACTGAAATTGACAGAAGCACATGAAAAATGCATGTGCGGTGCGTGCCGGGACTCTGCCAGTGCAGCCCAGCGTTTCGGGTGAGTCTGCATCGATTCTGATGAAAAGCCACTAGTTTGGGCCCGAAAACACTGAAATTGACAGAAACACATGAAAAATGCATGTGCGGTGGGTGCCGGGACTCTGCCAGTGCAGCCCAGCGTTTCGGGTGAGTCTGCATCGATTCTGATGAAAAGCCACTAGTTTGGGCCCGAAAACACTGAAATTGACAGAAACACATGAAAAATGCATGTGCGGTGGGTGCCGGGACTCTGCCAGTGCAGCCCAGCGTTTCGGGTGAGTCTGCATCGATTCTGGTGAAAAGCCACTAGTTTGGGCCCGAAAACACTGAAATTGACAGAAACACATGAAAAATGCATGTGCGGTGCGTGCCGGGACTCTGCCAGTGCAGCCCAGCGTTTTGGGTGAGTCTGCATCGATTCTGATGAAAAGCCACTAGTTTGGGCCCGAAAACACTGAAATTGACAGAAACACATGAAAAATGCATGTGCGGTGCGTGCCGGGACTCTGCCAGTGCAGCCCAGCGTTTTGGGTGAGTCTGCATCGATTCTGATGAAAAGCCACTAGTTTGGGCCCGAAAACACTGAAATTGACAGAAGCACATGAAAAAATCCATGGTGGTGCGTGCCGGGACTCTGCCAGTGCAGCCCAGCGTTTCGGGTGAGTCTGCATCGATTCTGATGAAGAGCGACTAGTTTGGGCCCGAAAACACTGAAATTGACAGAAACACATGAAAAATGCATGTGCCGGGACTCTGCCAGTGCAGCCGAGCGTTTTGGGTGAGTCTGCATCGATTCTGATGAAAAACCACTAATTTGGGCCCGAAAACACTGAAAATGACAGAAACACATGAAAAATGCATGTGCGGTGCGTGCCGGGACTCTGCCAGTGCAGCC
Organism: Thunnus thynnus; assembly: GCF_963924715.1. NCBI lineage: Eukaryota > Metazoa > Chordata > Actinopteri > Scombriformes > Scombridae > Thunnus > Thunnus thynnus. The sequence goes on along the minus strand of NW_027095938.1, from coordinate 51,102 downwards.
CAGCGTTTCGGGTGAGTCTGCATCGATTCTGATGAAAAGCCACTAGTTTGGGCCCGAAAACACTGAAATTGACAGAAATACATGAAATATGCATGTGCGGCGCGTGCCGGGACTCTGCCAGTGCAGCCCAGCGTTTTGGGTGAGTCTGCATCGATTCTGATGAAAAGCCACTAGTTTGGGCCCGAAAACACTGAAATTGACAGAAACACATGAAAAATGCATGTGCGGCGCGTGCCGGGACTCTGCCAGTGCAGCCCAGCGTTTTGGGTGAGTCTGCATCGATTCTGATGAAAAGCCACTAGTTTGGGCCCGAAAACACTGAAATTGACAGAAACACATGAAAAATGCATGTGCGGTGCGCGCCAGGACTCTGCCAGTGCAGCCAAGCGTTTTGGGTGAGTCTGCATCGATTCTGATGAAAAGCCACTAATTTGGGCCCGAAAACACTGAAATTGACAGAAACACATGAAAAATGCATGTGCGGCGCGTGCCGGGACTCTGCCAGTGCAGCCCAGTGTTTTGGGTGAGTCTGCATCGATTCTGATGAAAAGCCACTAGTTTGGGCCCGAAAACACTGAAATTGACAGAAACACATGAAAAATGCATGTGCGGTGCGCGCCGGGACTCTGCCAGTGCAGCCCAGCGTTTTGGGTGAGTCTGCATCGATTCTGATGAAAAGCCACTAGTTTGGGCCCGAAAACACTGAAATTGACAGAAGCACATGAAAAATGCATGTGCGGTGCGTGCCGGGACTCTGCCAGTGCAGCCCAGCGTTTCGGGTGAGTCTGCATCGATTCTGATGAAAAGCCACTAGTTTGGGCCCGAAAACACTGAAATTGACAGAAACACATGAAAAATGCATGTGCGGTGGGTGCCGGGACTCTGCCAGTGCAGCCCAGCGTTTCGGGTGAGTCTGCATCGATTCTGATGAAAAGCCACTAGTTTGGGCCCGAAAACACTGAAATTGACAGAAACACATGAAAAATGCATGTGCGGTGGGTGCCGGGACTCTGCCAGTGCAGCCCAGCGTTTCGGGTGAGTCTGCATCGATTCTGGTGAAAAGCCACTAGTTTGGGCCCGAAAACACTGAAATTGACAGAAACACATGAAAAATGCATGTGCGGTGCGTGCCGGGACTCTGCCAGTGCAGCCCAGCGTTTTGGGTGAGTCTGCATCGATTCTGATGAAAAGCCACTAGTTTGGGCCCGAAAACACTGAAATTGACAGAAACACATGAAAAATGCATGTGCGGTGCGTGCCGGGACTCTGCCAGTGCAGCCCAGCGTTTTGGGTGAGTCTGCATCGATTCTGATGAAAAGCCACTAGTTTGGGCCCGAAAACACTGAAATTGACAGAAGCACATGAAAAAATCCATGGTGGTGCGTGCCGGGACTCTGCCAGTGCAGCCCAGCGTTTCGGGTGAGTCTGCATCGATTCTGATGAAGAGCGACTAGTTTGGGCCCGAAAACACTGAAATTGACAGAAACACATGAAAAATGCATGTGCCGGGACTCTGCCAGTGCAGCCGAGCGTTTTGGGTGAGTCTGCATCGATTCTGATGAAAAACCACTAATTTGGGCCCGAAAACACTGAAAATGACAGAAACACATGAAAAATGCATGTGCGGTGCGTGCCGGGACTCTGCCAGTGCAGCCCAGCGTTTCGGGTGAGTCTGCATCGATTCTGATGAAAAGCCACTAGTTTGGGCCCGAAAACACTGAAATTGACAGAAATACATGAAATATGCATGTGCGGCGCGTGCCGGGACTCTGCCAGTGCAGCCCAGCGTTTTGGGTGAGTCTGCATCGATTCTGATGAAAAGCCACTAGTTTGGGCCCGAAAACACTGAAATTGACAGAAACACATGAAAAATGCATGTGCGGCGCGTGCCGGGACTCTGCCAGTGCAGCCCAGCGTTTTGGGTGAGTCTGCATCGATTCTGATGAAAAGCCACTAGTTTGGGCCCGAAAACACTGAAATTGACAGAAACACATGAAAAATGCATGTGCGGTGCGCGCCAGGACTCTGCCAGTGCAGCCAAGCGTTTTGGGTGAGTCTGCATCGATTCTGATGAAAAGCCACTAATTTGGGCCCGAAAACACTGAAATTGACAGAAACACATGAAAAATGCATGTGCGGCGCGTGCCGGGACTCTGCCAGTGCAGCCCAGTGTTTTGGGTGAGTCTGCATCGATTCTGATGAAAAGCCACTAGTTTGGGCCCGAAAACACTGAAATTGACAGAAACACATGAAAAATGCATGTGCGGTGCGCGCCGGGACTCTGCCAGTGCAGCCCAGCGTTTTGGGTGAGTGTGCATCGATTCTGATGAAAAGCCACTAGTTTGGGCCCGAAAACACTGAAATTGACAGAAATAAATGAAAAATGCATGTGCGGTGCGCACCAGGACTCTGCCAGTGCAGCCCAGCGTTTTGGGTGAGTCTGCATCGATTCTGATGAAAAGCCACTAGTTTAGGCCCAATAACACTGAAATTGACAGAAACACATGAAAAATGCATGTGCGGTGCGCACCAGGACTCTGCCAGTGCAGCCCAGCGTTTTGGGTGAGTCTGCATCGATTCTGATGAAAAGCCACTAGTTTGGGCCCAATAACACTGAAATTGACAGAAACACATGAAAATGCATGTACGGCGTGTGCCGTGACCCCGCCAGCGCAGCCGAGCCTTTGGGGTGAGTCTGCATCGGTTCTGATGAAAAGCGACTAGTTTAGGCCCAATGACACTGAAATTGACAGAAACACATGAAAATGCATGTAACGGTGTGCGCCGTGACCCTGCCAGCGCAGCCGAGGCTTTAGGGTGAGTCTGCATCGGTTCTGATGAAAAGCCACTAGTTTGGGCCCAATAACACTGAAATTGACAGAAACACATGAAAAATGCATGTGCGGTGCGCGCCGGGACTCTGCCAGTGCAGCCCAGCGTTTTGGGTGAGTGTGCATCGATTCTGATGAAAAGCCACTAGTTTGGGCCCGAAAACACTGAAATTGACAGAAACACATGAAAAATGCATGTGCGATGCGCGCCAGGACTCTGCCAGTGCAGCCCAGCGTTTTGGGTGAGTGTGCATCGATTCTGATGAAAAGCCACTAGTTTGGGCCCGAAAACACTGAAATTGACAGAAACACATGAAAAATGCATAAACGGTGCGCACCAGGACTCTGCCAGTGCAGCCCAGCGTTTTGGGTGAGTCTGCATCGATTCTGATGAAAAGCCACTAGTTTGGGCCCGAAAACACTGAAATTGACAGAAACACATGAAAAATGCATGTGCGGTGCGCACCAGGACTCTGCCAGTGCAGCCCAGCGTTTTGGGTGAGTCTGCATCGATTCGGATGAAAAGCCACTAGTTTGGGCCCGAAAACACTGAAATTGACAGAAACACATGAAAAATGCATGTGCGGCGCGTGCCGGGACTCTGCCAGTGCAGCCCAGCGTTTTGGGTGAGTCTGCATCGATTCTGATGAAAAGCCACTAGTTTGGGCCCGAAAACACTGAAATTGACAGAAGCACATGAAAAATGCATGTGCGGTGCGTGCCGGGACTCTGCCAGTGCAGCCCAGCGTTTCGGGTGAGTCTGCATCGATTCTGATGAAAAGCCACTAGTTTGGGCCCGAAAACACTGAAATTGACAGAAACACATGAAAAATGCATGTGCGGTGGGTGCCGGGACTCTGCCAGTGCAGCCCAGCGTTTCGGGTGAGTCTGCATCGATTCTGATGAAAAGCCACTAGTTTGGGCCCGAAAACACTGAAATTGACAGAAACACATGAAAAATGCATGTGCGGTGCGTGCCGGGACTCTGCCAGTGCAGCCCAGCGTTTTGGGTGAGTCTGCATCGATTCTGATGAAAAGCCACTAGTTTGGGACCGAAAACACTGAAATTGACAGAAACACATGAAAAATGCATGTGCGGTGCGTGCCGGGACTCTGCCAGTGCAGCCCAGCGTTTTGGGTGAGTCTGCATCGATTCTGATGAAAAGCCACTAGTTTGGGCCCGAAAACACTGAAATTGACAGAAGCACATGAAAAAATCCATGGTGGTGCGTGCCGGGACTCTGCCAGTGCAGCCCAGCGTTTCGGGTGAGTCTGCATCGATTCTGATGAAAAGCCACTAGTTTGGGCCCGAAAACACTGAAATTGACGAGAAACACATGAAAAATTATGTGCGGCGCGTGCCGGGACTCTGCCAGTGCAGCCCAGCGTTTTGGGTGAGTCTGCATCGATTCTGATGAAAAGCCACTAGTTTGGGCCCGAAAACACTGAAATTGACAGAAACACATGAAAAATGCATGTGCGGTGCGCGCCAGGACTCTGCCAGTGCAGCCAAGCGTTTTGGGTGAGTCTGCATCGATTCTGATGAAAAGCCACTAATTTGGGCCCGAAAACACTGAAATTGACAGAAACACATGAAAAATGCATGTGCGGCGCGTGCCGGGACTCTGCCAGTGCAGCCCAGCGTTTTGGGTGAGTCTGCATCGATTCTAATGAAAAGCCACTAGTTTGGGCCCGAAAACACTGAAATTGACAGAAACACATGAAAAATGCATGTGCGGCGCGTGCCGGGACTCTGCCAGTGCAGCCCAGCGTTTTGGGTGAGTCTGCATCGATTCTGATGAAAAGCCACTAGTTTGGGCCCGAAAACACTGAAATTGACAGAAACACATGAAAAATGCATGTGCGGCGCGCGCCGGGACTCTGCAAGTGCAGCCCAGCGTTTTGGGTGAGTCTGCATCGATTATGATGAAAAGCCACTAGTTTAGGCCCGAAAACACTGAAATTGACAGAAACACATGAAAAATGCATGTGCGGTGCACGCCGGGACTCTGCCAGTGCAGCCCAGCGTTTTGGGTGAGTCTGCATCGATTCTGATGAAAAACCACTAATTTGGGCCCGAAAACACTGAAATTGACAGAAACACATGAAAAATGCATGTGCGGTGCCTGCCGGGACTCTGCCAGTGCAGCCCAGCGTTTTGGGTGAGTCTGCATCGATTCTGATGAAAAGCCACTAGTTTGGGCCCGAAAACACTGAAATTGACAGAAGCACATGAAAAATGCATGTGCGGTGCGTGCCGGGACTCTGCCAGTGCAGCCCAGCGTTTCGGGTGAGTCTGCATCGATTCTAATGAAAAGCCACTAGTTTGGGCCCGAAAACACTGAAATTGACAGAAACACATGAAAAATGCATGTGCGGTGGGTGCCGGGACTCTGCCAGTGCAGCCCAGCGTTTCGGGTGAGTCTGCATCGATTCTGATGAAAAGCCACTAGTTTGGGCCCGAAAACACTGAAATTGACAGAAACACATGAAAAATGCATGTGCGGTGCGTGCCGGGACTCTGCCAGTGCAGCCCAGCGTTTTGGGTGAGTCTGCATCGATTCTGATGAAAAGCCACTAGTTTGGGCCCGAAAACACTGAAATTGACAGAAACACATGAAAAATGCATGTGCGGTGCGTGCCGGGACTCTGCCAGTGCAGCCCAGCGTTTTGGGTGAGTCTGCATCGATTCTGATGAAAAGCCACTAGTTTGGGCCCGAAAACACTGAAATTGACAGAAACACATGAAAAATGCATGTGCGGTGCGTGCCGGGACTCTGCCAGTGCAGCCCAGCGTTTTGGGTGAGTCTGCATCGATTCTGATGAAAAGCCACTAGTTTGGGCCCGAAAACACTGAAATTGACAGAAGCACATGAAAAAATCCATGGTGGTGCGTGCCGGGACTCTGCCAGTGCAGCCCAGCGTTTCGGGTGAGTCTGCATCGATTCTGATGAAAAGCCACTAGTTTGGGCCCAAAAACACTGAAATTGACAGAAACACATGAAAAATGCATGTGCGGCGCGTGCCGGGACTCTGCCAGTGCAGCCCAGCGTTTTGGGTGAGTCTGCATCGATTCTGATGAAAAGCGACTAGTTTAGGCCCAATGACACTGAAATTGACAGAAACACATGAAAATGCATGTACGGTGTGCGCCCTGACCCAGCCAGCGCAGCCGAGCCTTTGGGGTGAGTCTGCATCGGTTCTGATGAAAAGCCACTAGTTTGGGCCCAATAACACTGAAATTGACAGAAACACATGAAAATGCATGTACGGTGTGCGCCCTGACCCAGCCAGCGCAGCCGAGCCTTTGGGGTGAGTCTGCATCGGTTCTGATGAAAAGCCACTAGTTTGGGCCCAATAACACTGAAATTGACAGAAACACATGAAAATGCATGTACGGTGTGCGCCGTGACCCTGCCAGCGCAGCTGAGCCTTTTGGGTGAGTCTGCATCGGTTCTGGTGAGAAGCCACTAGTTTGGGCCCAATAACACTGAAATTGACAGAAACACATGAAAATGCATGTACGGCGTGCGCCGTGACCCTGCCAGCGCAGCCGAGCCTTTTGGGTGAGTCTGCATCGGTTCTGATGAAAAGCCACTAGTTTGTGAACGAAAACACTGAAATTGACAGAAACACATGAAAAATGCATGTGCGGTGCGCGTCGGGACTCTGCCAGTGCAGCCCAGCGTTTTGGGTGAGTGTGCATCGATTCTGATGAAAAGCCACTAGTTTGGGCCCGAAAACACTGAAATTGACAGAAACACATGAAAAATGCATGTGCGATGCGCGCCAGGACTCTGCCAGTGCAGCCCAGCGTTTTGGGTGAGTGTGCATCGATTCTGATGAAAAGCCACTAGTTTGGGCCCGAAAACACTGAAATTGACAGAAGCACATGAAAAAATCCATGGTGGTGCGTGCCGGGACTCTGCCAGTGCAGCCCAGCGTTTCAGGTGAGTCTGCATCGATTCTGATGAAGAGCGACTAGTTTGGGCCCGAAAACACTGAAATTGACAGAAACACATGAAAAATGCATGTGCCGGGACTCTGCCAGTGCAGCCGAGCGTTTTGGGTGAGTTTGCATCGATTCTGATGAAAAACCACTAATTTGGGCCCGAAAACACTGAAAATGACAGAAACACATGAAAAATGCATGTGCGGCGCGTGCCGGGACTCTGCCAGTGCAGCCCAGCGTTTTGGGTGAGTCTGCATCGATTCTGATGAAAAGCCACTAGTTTGGGCCCGAAAACACTGAAATTGACAGAAACACATGAAAAATGCATGTGCGGTGCGCGCCAGGACTCTGCCAGTGCAGCCAAGCGTTTTGGGTGAGTCTGCATCGATTCTGATGAAAAGCCACTAATTTGGGCCCGAAAACACTGAAATTGACAGAAACACATGAAAAATGCATGTGCGGCGCGTGCCGGGACTCTGCCAGTGCAGCCCAGTGTTTTGGGTGAGTCTGCATCGATTCTGATGAAAAGCCACTAGTTTGGGCCCGAAAACACTGAAATTGACAGAAACACATGAAAAATGCATGTGCGGCGCGTGCCGGGACTCTGCCAGTGCAGCCCAGCGTTTTGGGTGAGTCTGCATCGATTCTGATGAAAAGCCACTAGTTTGGGCCCGAAAACACTGAAATTGACAGAAACACATGAAAATGCATGTACGGTGTGCGCCGTGACCCTGCCAGCGCAGCCCAGTCTTTTGGGTGAGTCTGCATCGGTTCTGATGAAAAGCCACTAGTTTGGGCCCAAAAACACTGAAATTGACAGAAACACATGAAAATGCATGTACGGTGTGCGCCGTGACCCCGCCAGCGCAGTTGAGCCTTTTGGGTGAGTCTGCATCGGCTCTGATGAAAAGCCACTAGTTTGGGCCCAATAACACTGAAATTGACAGAAACACATGAAAATGCATGTAACGGTGTGCGCCGTGACCCTGCCAGCGCAGCCGAGGCTTTAGGGTGAGTCTGCATCGGTTCTGATGAAAAGCCACTAGTTTGGGCCCAATAACACTGAAATTGACAGAAACACATGAAAATGCATGTACGGTGTGCGCCCTGACCCAGCCAGCGCAGCCGAGCCTTTGGGGTGAGTCTGCATCGGTTCTGATGAAAAGCCACTAGTTTGGGCCCAATAACACTGAAATTGACAGAAACACATGAAAATGCATGTACGGTGTGCGCCGTGACCCTGCCAGCGCAGCTGAGCCTTTTGGGTGAGTCTGCATCGGTTCTGGTGAGAAGCCACTAGTTTGGGCCCAATAACACTGAAATTGACAGAAACACATGAAAATGCATGTACGGCGTGCGTCGTGACCCTGCCAGCGCAGCCGAGCCTTTTGGGTGAGTCTGCATCGGTTCTGATGAAAAGCCACTAGTTTGTGAACGAAAACACTGAAATTGACAGAAACACATGAAAAATGCATGTGCGGTGCGCGCCGGGACTCTGCCAGTGCAGCCCAGCGTTTTGGGTGAGTGTGCATCGATTCTGATGAAAAGCCACTAGTTTGGGCCCGAAAACACTGAAATTGACAGAAACACATGAAAAATGCATGTGCGATGCGCGCCAGGACTCTGCCAGTGCAGCCCAGCGTTTTGGGTGAGTGTGCATCGATTCTGATGAAAAGCCACTAGTTTGGGCCCGAAAACACTGAAATTGACAGAAACACATGAAAAATGCATGTGCGGTGGGTGCCGGGACTCTGCCAGTGCAGCCCAGCGTTTCGGGTGAGTCTGCATCGATTCTGATGAAAAGCCACTAGTTTGGGCCCGAAAACACTGAAATTGACAGAAACACATGAAAAATGCATGTGCGGTGCGTGCCGGGACTCTGCCAGTGCAGCCCAGCGTTTTGGGTGAGTCTGCATCGATTCTGATGAAAAGCCACTAGTTTGGGCCCGAAAACACTGAAATTGACAGAAACACATGAAAAATGCATGTGCGGTGCGTGCCGGGACTCTGCCAGTGCAGCCCAGCGTTTTGGGTGAGTCTGCATCGATTCTGATGAAAAGCCACTAGTTTGGGCCCGAAAACACTGAAATTGACAGAAGCACATGAAAAAATCCATGGTGGTGCGTGCCGGGACTCTGCCAGTGCAGCCCAGCGTTTCGGGTGAGTCTGCATCGATTCTGATGAAAAGCCACTAGTTTGGGCCCAAAAACACTGAAATTGACAGAAACACATGAAAAATGCATGTGCGGCGCGTGCCGGGACTCTGCCAGTGCAGCCCAGCGTTTTGGGTGAGTCTGCATCGATTCTGATGAAAAGCGACTAGTTTAGGCCCAATGACACTGAAATTGACAGAAACACATGAAAATGCATGTACGGTGTGCGCCCTGACCCAGCCAGCGCAGCCGAGCCTTTGGGGTGAGTCTGCATCGGTTCTGATGAAAAGCCACTAGTTTGGGCCCAATAACACTGAAATTGACAGAAACACATGAAAATGCATGTACGGTGTGCGCCCTGACCCAGCCAGCGCAGCCGAGCCTTTGGGGTGAGTCTGCATCGGTTCTGATGAAAAGCCACTAGTTTGGGCCCAATAACACTGAAATTGACAGAAACACATGAAAATGCATGTACGGTGTGCGCCGTGACCCTGCCAGCGCAGCTGAGCCTTTTGGGTGAGTCTGCATCGGTTCTGGTGAGAAGCCACTAGTTTGGGCCCAATAACACTGAAATTGACAGAAACACATGAAAAATGCATGTGCGGTGGGTGCCGGGACTCTGCCAGTGCAGCCCAGCGTTTTGGGTGAGTCTGCATCGATTCTGATGAAAAGCCACTAGTTTGGGCCCGAAAACACTGAAATTGACAGAAACACATGAAAAATGCATGTGCGGTGGGTGCCGGGACTCTGCCAGTGCAGCCCAGCGTTTCGGGTGAGTCTGCATCGATTCTGGTGAAAAGCCACTAGTTTGGGCCCGAAAACACTGAAATTGACAGAAACACATGAAAAATGCATGTGCGGTGCGTGCCGGGACTCTGCCAGTGCAGCCCAGCGTTTTGGGTGAGTCTGCATCGATTCTGATGAAAAGCCACTAGTTTGGGCCCGAAAACACTGAAATTGACAGAAACACATGAAAAATGCATGTGCGGTGCGTGCCGGGACTCTGCCAGTGCAGCCCAGCGTTTTGGGTGAGTCTGCATCGATTCTGATGAAAAGCCACTAGTTTGGGCCCGAAAACACTGAAATTGACAGAAGCACATGAAAAAATCCATGGTGGTGCGTGCCGGGACTCTGCCAGTGCAGCCCAGCGTTTCGGGTGAGTCTGCATCGATTCTGATGAAGAGCGACTAGTTTGGGCCCGAAAACACTGAAATTGACAGAAACACATGAAAAATGCATGTGCCGGGACTCTGCCAGTGCAGCCGAGCGTTTTGGGTGAGTCTGCATCGATTCTGATGAAAAACCACTAATTTGGGCCCGAAAACACTGAAAATGACAGAAACACATGAAAAATGCATGTGCGGTGCGTGCCGGGACTCTGCCAGTGCAGCCCAGCGTTTCGGGTGAGTCTGCATCGATTCTGATGAAAAGCCACTAGTTTGGGCCCGAAAACACTGAAATTGACAGAAATACATGAAATATGCATGTGCGGCGCGTGCCGGGACTCTGCCAGTGCAGCCCAGCGTTTTGGGTGAGTCTGCATCGATTCTGATGAAAAGCCACTAGTTTGGGCCCGAAAACACTGAAATTGACAGAAACACATGAAAAATGCATGTGCGGCGCGTGCCGGGACTCTGCCAGTGCAGCCCAGCGTTTTGGGTGAGTCTGCATCGATTCTGATGAAAAGCCACTAGTTTGGGCCCGAAAACACTGAAATTGACAGAAACACATGAAAAATGCATGTGCGGTGCGCGCCAGGACTCTGCCAGTGCAGCCAAGCGTTTTGGGTGAGTCTGCATCGATTCTGATGAAAAGCCACTAATTTGGGCCCGAAAACACTGAAATTGACAGAAACACATGAAAAATGCATGTGCGGCGCGTGCCGGGACTCTGCCAGTGCAGCCCAGTGTTTTGGGTGAGTCTGCATCGATTCTGATGAAAAGCCACTAGTTTGGGCCCGAAAACACTGAAATTGACAGAAACACATGAAAAATGCATGTGCGGTGCGCGCCGGGACTCTGCCAGTGCAGCCCAGCGTTTTGGGTGAGTGTGCATCGATTCTGATGAAAAGCCACTAGTTTGGGCCCGAAAACACTGAAATTGACAGAAATACATGAAAAATGCATGTGCGGTGCGCACCAGGACTCTGCCAGTGCAGCCCAGCGTTTTGGGTGAGTCTGCATCGATTCTGATGAAAAGCCACTAGTTTAGGCCCAATAACACTGAAATTGACAGAAACACATGAAAAATGCATGTGCGGTGCGCACCAGGACTCTGCCAGTGCAGCCCAGCGTTTTGGGTGAGTCTGCATCGATTCTGATGAAAAGCCACTAGTTTGGGCCCAATAACACTGAAATTGACAGAAACACATGAAAATGCATGTACGGCGTGTGCCGTGACCCCGCCAGCGCAGCCGAGCCTTTGGGGTGAGTCTGCATCGGTTCTGATGAAAAGCGACTAGTTTAGGCCCAATGACACTGAAATTGACAGAAACACATGAAAATGCATGTAACGGTGTGCGCCGTGACCCTGCCAGCGCAGCCGAGGCTTTAGGGTGAGTCTGCATCGGTTCTGATGAAAAGCCACTAGTTTGGGCCCAATAACACTGAAATTGACAGAAACACATGAAAAATGCATGTGCGGCGCGTGCCGGGACTCTGCCAGTGCAGCCCAGCGTTTTGGGTGAGTCTGCATCGATTCTGATGAAAAGCCACTAGTTTGGGCCCGAAAACACTGAAATTGACAGAAGCACATGAAAAATGCATGTGCGGTGCGTGCCGGGACTCTGCCAGTGCAGCCCAGCGTTTCGGGTGAGTCTGCATCGATTCTGATGAAAAGCCACTAGTTTGGGCCCGAAAACACTGAAATTGACAGAAACACATGAAAAATGCATGTGCGGTGGGTGCCGGGACTCTGCCAGTGCAGCCCAGCGTTTCGGGTGAGTCTGCATCGATTCTGATGAAAAGCCACTAGTTTGGGCCCGAAAACACTGAAATTGACAGAAACACATGAAAAATGCATGTGCGGTGCGTGCCGGGACTCTGCCAGTGCAGCCCAGCGTTTTGGGTGAGTCTGCATCGATTCTGATGAAAAGCCACTAGTTTGGGCCCGAAAACACTGAAATTGACAGAAACACATGAAAAATGCATGTGCGGTGCGTGCCGGGACTCTGCCAGTGCAGCCCAGCGTTTTGGGTGAGTCTGCATCGATTCTGATGAAAAGCCACTAGTTTGGGCCCGAAAACACTGAAATTGACAGAAGCACATGAAAAAATCCATGGTGGTGCGTGCCGGGACTCTGCCAGTGCAGCCCAGCGTTTCGGGTGAGTCTGCATCGATTCTGATGAAAAGCCACTAGTTTGGGCCCGAAAACACTGAAATTGACAGAAACACATGAAAAATGCATGTGCGGCGCGTGCCGGGACTCTGCCAGTGCAGCCCAGCGTTTTGGGTGAGTCTGCATCGATTCTGATGAAAAGCCACTAGTTTGGGCCCGAAAACACTGAAATTGACAGAAACACATGAAAAATGCATGTGCGGTGCGCGCCGGGACTCTGCCAGTGCAGCCAAGCGTTTTGGGTGAGTCTGCATCGATTCTGATGAAAAGCCACTAATTTGGGCCCGAAAACACTGAAATTGACAGAAACACATGAAAAATGCATGTGCGGCGCGTGCCGGGACTCTGCCAGTGCAGCCCAGCGTTTTGGGTGAGTCTGCATCGATTCTAATGAAAAGCCACTAGTTTGGGCCCGAAAACACTGAAATTGACAGAAACACATGAAAAATGCATGTGCGGCGCGTGCCGGGACTCTGCCAGTGCAGCCCAGCGTTTTGGGTGAGTCTGCATCGATTCTGATGAAAAGCCACTAGTTTGGGCCCGAAAACACTGAAATTGACAGAAACACATGAAAAATGCATGTGCGGCGCGCGCCGGGACTCTGCAAGTGCAGCCCAGCGTTTTGGGTGAGTCTGCATCGATTATGATGAAAAGCCACTAGTTTAGGCCCGAAAACACTGAAATTGACAGAAACACATGAAAAATGCATGTGCGGTGCACGCCGGGACTCTGCCAGTGCAGCCCAGCGTTTTGGGTGAGTCTGCATCGATTCTGATGAAAAACCACTAATTTGGGCCCGAAAACACTGAAATTGACAGAAACACATGAAAAATGCATGTGCGGTGCCTGCCGGGACTCTGCCAGTGCAGCCCAGCGTTTTGGGTGAGTCTGCATCGATTCTGATGAAAAGCCACTAGTTTGGGCCCGAAAACACTGAAATTGACAGAAGCACATGAAAAATGCATGTGCGGTGCGTGCCGGGACTCTGCCAGTGCAGCCCAGCGTTTCGGGTGAGTCTGCATCGATTCTAATGAAAAGCCACTAGTTTGGGCCCGAAAACACTGAAATTGACAGAAACACATGAAAAATGCATGTGCGGTGGGTGCCGGGACTCTGCCAGTGCAGCCCAGCGTTTCGGGTGAGTCTGCATCGATTCTGATGAAAAGCCACTAGTTTGGGCCCGAAAACACTGAAATTGACAGAAACACATGAAAAATGCATGTGCGGTGCGTGCCGGGACTCTGCCAGTGCAGCCCAGCGTTTTGGGTGAGTCTGCATCGATTCTGATGAAAAGCCACTAGTTTGGGCCCGAAAACACTGAAATTGACAGAAACACATGAAAAATGCATGTGCGGTGCGTGCCGGGACTCTGCCAGTGCAGCCCAGCGTTTTGGGTGAGTCTGCATCGATTCTGATGAAAAGCCACTAGTTTGGGCCCGAAAACACTGAAATTGACAGAAGCACATGAAAAAATCCATGGTGGTGCGTGCCGGGACTCTGCCAGTGCAGCCCAGCGTTTCGGGTGAGTCTGCATCGATTCTGATGAAAAGCCACTAGTTTGGGCCCAAAAACACTGAAATTGACAGAAACACATGAAAAATGCATGTGCGGCGCGTGCCGGGACTCTGCCAGTGCAGCCCAGCGTTTTGGGTGAGTCTGCATCGATTCTGATGAAAAGCGACTAGTTTAGGCCCAATGACACTGAAATTGACAGAAACACATGAAAATGCATGTACGGTGTGCGCCCTGACCCAGCCAGCGCAGCCGAGCCTTTGGGGTGAGTCTGCATCGGTTCTGATGAAAAGCCACTAGTTTGGGCCCAATAACACTGAAATTGACAGAAACACATGAAAATGCATGTACGGTGTGCGCCCTGACCCAGCCAGCGCAGCCGAGCCTTTGGGGTGAGTCTGCATCGGTTCTGATGAAAAGCCACTAGTTTGGGCCCAATAACACTGAAATTGACAGAAACACATGAAAATGCATGTACGGTGTGCGCCGTGACCCTGCCAGCGCAGCTGAGCCTTTTGGGTGAGTCTGCATCGGTTCTGGTGAGAAGCCACTAGTTTGGGCCCAATAACACTGAAATTGACAGAAACACATGAAAATGCATGTACGGCGTGCGCCGTGACCCTGCCAGCGCAGCCGAGCCTTTTGGGTGAGTCTGCATCGGTTCTGATGAAAAGCCACTAGTTTGTGAACGAAAACACTGAAATTGACAGAAACACATGAAAAATGCATGTGCGGTGCGCGTCGGGACTCTGCCAGTGCAGCCCAGCGTTTTGGGTGAGTGTGCATCGATTCTGATGAAAAGCCACTAGTTTGGGCCCGAAAACACTGAAATTGACAGAAACACATGAAAAATGCATGTGCGATGCGCGCCAGGACTCTGCCAGTGCAGCCCAGCGTTTTGGGTGAGTGTGCATCGATTCTGATGAAAAGCCACTAGTTTGGGCCCGAAAACACTGAAATTGACAGAAGCACATGAAAAAATCCATGGTGGTGCGTGCCGGGACTCTGCCAGTGCAGCCCAGCGTTTCAGGTGAGTCTGCATCGATTCTGATGAAGAGCGACTAGTTTGGGCCCGAAAACACTGAAATTGACAGAAACACATGAAAAATGCATGTGCCGGGACTCTGCCAGTGCAGCCGAGCGTTTTGGGTGAGTTTGCATCGATTCTGATGAAAAACCACTAATTTGGGCCCGAAAACACTGAAAATGACAGAAACACATGAAAAATGCATGTGCGGCGCGTGCCGGGACTCTGCCAGTGCAGCCCAGCGTTTTGGGTGAGTCTGCATCGATTCTGATGAAAAGCCACTAGTTTGGGCCCGAAAACACTGAAATTGACAGAAACACATGAAAAATGCATGTGCGGTGCGCGCCAGGACTCTGCCAGTGCAGCCAAGCGTTTTGGGTGAGTCTGCATCGATTCTGATGAAAAGCCACTAATTTGGGCCCGAAAACACTGAAATTGACAGAAACACATGAAAAATGCATGTGCGGCGCGTGCCGGGACTCTGCCAGTGCAGCCCAGTGTTTTGGGTGAGTCTGCATCGATTCTGATGAAAAGCCACTAGTTTGGGCCCGAAAACACTGAAATTGACAGAAACACATGAAAAATGCATGTGCGGCGCGTGCCGGGACTCTGCCAGTGCAGCCCAGCGTTTTGGGTGAGTCTGCATCGATTCTGATGAAAAGCCACTAGTTTGGGCCCGAAAACACTGAAATTGACAGAAACACATGAAAATGCATGTACGGTGTGCGCCGTGACCCTGCCAGCGCAGCCCAGTCTTTTGGGTGAGTCTGCATCGGTTCTGATGAAAAGCCACTAGTTTGGGCCCAAAAACACTGAAATTGACAGAAACACATGAAAATGCATGTACGGTGTGCGCCGTGACCCCGCCAGCGCA
Source organism: Thunnus thynnus (assembly GCF_963924715.1). NCBI lineage: Eukaryota > Metazoa > Chordata > Actinopteri > Scombriformes > Scombridae > Thunnus > Thunnus thynnus. The sequence goes on along the minus strand of NW_027095938.1, from coordinate 35,417 downwards.
GTTGAGCCTTTTGGGTGAGTCTGCATCGGCTCTGATGAAAAGCCACTAGTTTGGGCCCAATAACACTGAAATTGACAGAAACACATGAAAATGCATGTAACGGTGTGCGCCGTGACCCTGCCAGCGCAGCCGAGGCTTTAGGGTGAGTCTGCATCGGTTCTGATGAAAAGCGACTAGTTTAGGCCCAATGACACTGAAATTGACAGAAACACATGAAAATGCATGTACGGTGTGCGCCCTGACCCAGCCAGCGCAGCCGAGCCTTTGGGGTGAGTCTGCATCGGTTCTGATGAAAAGCCACTAGTTTGGGCCCAATAACACTGAAATTGACAGAAACACATGAAAATGCATGTACGGTGTGCGCCCTGACCCAGCCAGCGCAGCCGAGCCTTTGGGGTGAGTCTGCATCGGTTCTGATGAAAAGCCACTAGTTTGGGCCCAATAACACTGAAATTGACAGAAACACATGAAAATGCATGTACGGTGTGCGCCGTGACCCTGCCAGCGCAGCTGAGCCTTTTGGGTGAGTCTGCATCGGTTCTGGTGAGAAGCCACTAGTTTGGGCCCAATAACACTGAAATTGACAGAAACACATGAAAATGCATGTACGGCGTGCGCCGTGACCCTGCCAGCGCAGCCGAGCCTTTTGGGTGAGTCTGCATCGGTTCTGATGAAAAGCCACTAGTTTGTGAACGAAAACACTGAAATTGACAGAAACACATGAAAAATGCATGTGCGGTGCGCGTCGGGACTCTGCCAGTGCAGCCCAGCGTTTTGGGTGAGTGTGCATCGATTCTGATGAAAAGCCACTAGTTTGGGCCCGAAAACACTGAAATTGACAGAAACACATGAAAAATGCATGTGCGATGCGCGCCAGGACTCTGCCAGTGCAGCCCAGCGTTTTGGGTGAGTGTGCATCGATTCTGATGAAAAGCCACTAGTTTGGGCCCGAAAACACTGAAATTGACAGAAGCACATGAAAAAATCCATGGTGGTGCGTGCCGGGACTCTGCCAGTGCAGCCCAGCGTTTCAGGTGAGTCTGCATCGATTCTGATGAAGAGCGACTAGTTTGGGCCCGAAAACACTGAAATTGACAGAAACACATGAAAAATGCATGTGCCGGGACTCTGCCAGTGCAGCCGAGCGTTTTGGGTGAGTTTGCATCGATTCTGATGAAAAACCACTAATTTGGGCCCGAAAACACTGAAAATGACAGAAACACATGAAAAATGCATGTGCGGCGCGTGCCGGGACTCTGCCAGTGCAGCCCAGCGTTTTGGGTGAGTCTGCATCGATTCTGATGAAAAGCCACTAGTTTGGGCCCGAAAACACTGAAATTGACAGAAACACATGAAAAATGCATGTGCGGTGCGCGCCAGGACTCTGCCAGTGCAGCCAAGCGTTTTGGGTGAGTCTGCATCGATTCTGATGAAAAGCCACTAATTTGGGCCCGAAAACACTGAAATTGACAGAAACACATGAAAAATGCATGTGCGGCGCGTGCCGGGACTCTGCCAGTGCAGCCCAGTGTTTTGGGTGAGTCTGCATCGGTTCTGATGAAAAGCCACTAGTTTGGGCCCGAAAACACTGAAATTGACAGAAACACATGAAAAATGTATGTGCGGTGCGTGCCGGGACTCTGCCAGTGCAGCCCAGCGTTTTGGGTGAGTCTGTATCGATTCTGATGAAAAGCCACTAGTTTGGGCCCGAAAACACTGAAATTGACAGAAACACATGAAAAATGCATGTGCGGCGCGTGCCGGGACTCTGCCAGTGCAGCCCAGCGTTTTGGGTGAGTCTGCATGGATTCTGATGAAAAGCCACTAGTTTGGGCCCGAAAACACTGAAATTGACAGAAACACATGAAAAATGCATGTGCCGGGACTCTGCCAGTGGAGCCCAGCGTTTTGGGTGAGTCTGCATCGATTATGATGAAAAGCCACTAGTTTGGGCCCGAAAACACTGAAATTGACAGAAACACATGAAAAATGCATGTGCTGTGCACGCCGGGACTCTGCCAGTGCAGCCCAGCGTTTTGGGTGAGTCTGCATCGATTCTGATGAAAAACCACTAATTTGGGCCCGAAAACACTGAAATTGACAGAAACACATGAAAAATGCATGTGCGGTGCCTGCCGGGACTCTGCCAGTGCAGCCCAGCGTTTTGGGTGAGTCTGCATCGATTCTGATGAAAAGCCACTAGTTTGGGCCCGAAAACACTGAAATTGACAGAAGCACATGAAAAATGCATGTGCGGTGCGTGCCGGGACTCTGCCAGTGCAGCCCAGCGTTTCGGGTGAGTCTGCATCGATTCTGATGAAAAGCCACTAGTTTGGGCCCGAAAACACTGAAATTGACAGAAACACATGAAAAATGCATGTGCGGTGGGTGCCGGGACTCTGCCAGTGCAGCCCAGCGTTTCGGCTGAGTCTGCATCGATTCTGATGAAAAGCCACTAGTTTGGGCCCGAAAACACTGAAATTGACAGAAACACATGAAAAATGCATGTGCCGGGACTCTGCCAGTGGAGCCCAGCGTTTTGGGTGAGTCTGCATCGATTATGATGAAAAGCCACTAGTTTGGGCCCGAAAACACTGAAATTGACAGAAACACATGAAAAATGCATGTTCGGTGCACGCCGGGACTCTGCCAGTGCAGCCCAGCGTTTTGGGTGAGTCTGCATCGATTCTGATGAAAAACCACTAATTTGGGCCCGAAAACACTGAAATTGACAGAAACACATGAAAAATGCATGTGCGGTGCCTGCCGGGACTCTGCCAGTGCAGCCCAGCGTTTTGGGTGAGTCTGCATCGATTCTGATGAAAAGCCACTAGTTTGGGCCCGAAAACACTGAAATTGACAGAAGCACATGAAAAATGCATGTGCGGTGCGTGCCGGGACTCTGCCAGTGCAGCCCAGCGTTTCGGGTGAGTCTGCATCGATTCTGATGAAAAGCCACTAGTTTGGGCCCGAAAACACTGAAATTGACAGAAACACATGAAAAATGCATGTGCGGTGGGTGCCGGGACTCTGCCAGTGCAGCCCAGCGTTTCGGGTGAGTCTGCATCGATTCTGATGAAAAGCCACTAGTTTGGGCCCGAAAACACTGAAATTGACAGAAACACATGAAAAATGCATGTGCGGTGGGTGCCGGGACTCTGCCAGTGCAGCCCAGCGTTTCGGGTGAGTCTGCATCGATTCTGATGAAAAGCCACTAGTTTGGGCCCGAAAACACTGAAATTGACAGAAACACATGAAAAATGCATGTGCGGTGCGTGCCGGGACTCTGCCAGTGCAGCCCAGCGTTTTGGGTGAGTCTGCATCGATTCTGATGAAAAGCCACTAGTTTGGGCCCGAAAACACTGAAATTGACAGAAACACATGAAAAATGCATGTGCGGTGCGTGCCGGGACTCTGCCAGTGCAGCCCAGCGTTTTGGGTGAGTCTGCATCGATTCTGATGAAAAGCCACTAGTTTGGGCCCGAAAACACTGAAATTGACAGAAGCACATGAAAAAATCCATGGTGGTGCGTGCCGGGACTCTGCCAGTGCAGCCCAGCGTTTCGGGTGAGTCTGCATCGATTCTGATGAAGAGCGACTAGTTTGGGCCCGAAAACACTGAAATTGACAGAAACACATGAAAAATGCATGTGCCGGGACTCTGCCAGTGCAGCCGAGCGTTTTGGGTGAGTCTGCATCGATTCTGATGAAAAACCACTAATTTGGGCCCGAAAACACTGAAAATGACAGAAACACATGAAAAATGCATGTGCGGTGCGTGCCGGGACTCTGCCAGTGCAGCCCAGCGTTTCGGGTGAGTCTGCATCGATTCTGATGAAAAGCCACTAGTTTGGGCCCGAAAACACTGAAATTGACAGAAATACATGAAATATGCATGTACGGCGTGTGCCGTGACCCCGCCAGCGCAGCCGAGCCTTTGGGGTGAGTCTGCATCGGTTCTGATGAAAAGCGACTAGTTTAGGCCCAATGACACTGAAATTGACAGAAACACATGAAAATGCATGTAACGGTGTGCGCCGTGACCCTGCCAGCGCAGCCGAGGCTTTAGGGTGAGTCTGCATCGGTTCTGATGAAAAGCCACTAGTTTGGGCCCAATAACACTGAAATTGACAGAAACACATGAAAATGCATGTACGGTGTGCGCCCTGACCCAGCCAGCGCAGCCGAGCCTTTGGGGTGAGTCTGCATCGGTTCTGATGAAAAGCCACTAGTTTGGGCCCAATAACACTGAAATTGACAGAAACACATGAAAATGCATGTACGGTGTGCGCCGTGACCCTGCCAGCGCAGCTGAGCCTTTTGGGTGAGTCTGCATCGGTTCTGGTGAGAAGCCACTAGTTTGGGCCCAATAACACTGAAATTGACAGAAACACATGAAAAATGCATGTGCGGTGCGCGCCGGGACTCTGCCAGTGCAGCCCAGCGTTTTGGGTGAGTGTGCATCGATTCTGATGAAAAGCCACTAGTTTGGGCCCGAAAACACTGAAATTGACAGAAACACATGAAAAATGCATGTGCGATGCGCGCCGGGACTCTGCCAGTGCAGCCCAGCGTTTTGGGTGAGTGTGCATCGATTCTGATGAAAAGCCACTAGTTTGGGCCCGAAAACACTGAAATTGACAGAAACACATGAAAAATGCATAAACGGTGCGCACCAGGACTCTGCCAGTGCAGCCCAGCGTTTTGGGTGAGTCTGCATCGATTCTGATGAAAAGCCACTAGTTTGGGCCCGAAAACACTGAAATTGACAGAAACACATGAAAAATGCATGTGCGGTGCGCACCAGGACTCTGCCAGTGCAGCCCAGCGTTTTGGGTGAGTCTGCATCGATTCGGATGAAAAGCCACTAGTTTGGGCCCGAAAACACTGAAATTGACAGAAACACATGAAAATGCATGTACGGTGTGCGCCGTGACCCCGCCAGCGCAGCCGAGCCTTTTGGGTGAGTCTGCATCGGTTCTGATGAAAAGCCACTAGTTTGGGCCCAATAACACTGAAATTGACAGAAACACATGAAAATGCATGTACGGTGTGCGCCGTGACCCTGCCAGCGCAGCCGAGCCTTTTGGGTGAGTCTGCATCGGTTCTGATGAAAAGCCACTAGTTTGGGCCCAAAAACACTGAAAATGACAGAAACACATGAAAATGCATGTGCGGTGTGCGCCGTGACCCTGCCAGCGCAGTTGAGCCTTTTGGGTGAGTCTGCATCGGCTCTGATGAAAAGCCACTAGTTTGGGCCCAATAACACTGAAATTGACAGAAACACATGAAAATGCATGTACGGCGTGTGCCGTGACCCTGCCAGCGCAGCCGAGCCGTTGGGGTGAGTCTGCATCGGTTCTGATGAAAAGCGACTAGTTTAGGCCCAATGACACTGAAATTGACAGAAACACATGAAAATGCATGTAACGGTGTGCGCCGTGACCCTGCCAGCGCAGTCGAGGCTTTAGGGTGAGTCTGCATCGGTTCTGATGAAAAGCCACTAGTTTGGGCCCAATAACACTGAAATTGACAGAAACACATGAAAATGCATGTACGGTGTGCGCCCTGACCCAGCCAGCGCAGCCGAGCCTTTGGGGTGAGTCTGCATCGGTTCTGATGAAAAGCCACTAGTTTGGGCCCAATAACACTGAAATTGACCGAAACACATGAAAATGCATGTACGGTGTGCGCCGTGACCCTGCCAGCGCAGCTGAGCCTTTTGGGTGAGTCTGCATCGGTTCTGGTGAGAAGCCACTAGTTTGGGCCCAATAACACTGAAATTGACAGAAACACATGAAAATGCATGTACGGCGTGCGCCGTGACCCTGCCAGCGCAGCCGAGCCTTTTGGGTGAGTCTGCATCGGTTCTGATGAAAAGCCACTAGTTTGTGAACGAAAACACTGAAATTGACAGAAACACATGAAAAATGCATGTGCGGTGCGTGCCGGGACTCTGCCAGTGCAGCCCAGCGTTTTGGGTGAGTCTGCATCGATTCTGATGAAAAGCCACTAGTTTGGGCCCGAAAACACTGAAATTGACAGAAACACATGAAAAATGCATGTGCGGTGCGTGCCGGGACTCTGCCAGTGCAGCCCAGCGTTTCGGGTGAGTCTGCATCGATTCTGATGAAAAGCCACTAGTTTGGGCCCAATAACACTGAAATTGACAGAAACACATGAAAAATGCATGTACGGTGTGCGCCGTGACCCTGCCAGCGCAGCCGAGCCTTTTGGGTGAGTCTGCATCGGTTCTGATGAAAAGCCACTAATTTGGGCCCAATAACACTGAAATTGACAGAAACACATGAAAATGCATGTACGGTGTGCGCCGTGACCCTGCCAGCGCAGCCGAGCCTTTTGGGTGAGTCTGCATCGGTTCTGATGAAAAGCCACTAGTTTGGGCCCAAAAACACTGAAATTGACAGAAACACATGAAAATGCATGTACGGTGTGCGCCGTGACCCTGCCAGCGCAGCCGAGCCTTTTGGGTGAGTCTGCATCGGTTCTGATGAAAAGCCACTAGTTTGTGAACGAAAACACTGAAATTGACAGAAACACATGAAAAATGCATGTGCGGTGCGTGCCGGGACTCTGCCAGTGCAGCCCAGCGTTTTGGGTGAGTCTGCATCGATTCTGATGAAAAGCCACTAGTTTGGGCCCGAAAACACTGAAATTGACAGAAACACATGAAAAATGCATGTGCGGTGCGTGCCGGGACTCTGCCAGTGCAGCCCAGCGTTTCGGGTGAGTCTGCATCGATTCTGATGAAAAGCCACTAGTTTGGGCCCAATAACACTGAAATTGACAGAAACACATGAAAAATGCATGTGCGGTGCGTGCCGGGACTCTGCCAGTGCAGCCCAGCGTTTTGGGTGAGTCTGCATCGATTCTGATGAAAAGCCACTAGTTTGGGCCCGAAAACACTGAAATTGACAGAAACACATGAAAAATGCATGTGCGGTGCGTGCCGGGACTCTGCCAGTGCAGCCCAGCGTTTCGGGTGAGTCTGCATCGATTCTGATGAAAAGCCACTAGTTTGGGCCCAATAACACTGAAATTGACAGAAACACATGAAAAATGCATGTACGGTGTGCGCCGTGACCCTGCCAGCGCAGCCGAGCCTTTTGGGTGAGTCTGCATCGGTTCTGATGAAAAGCCACTAATTTGGGCCCAATAACACTGAAATTGACAGAAACACATGAAAATGCATGTACGGTGTGCGCCGTGACCCTGCCAGCGCAGCCGAGCCTTTTGGGTGAGTCTGCATCGGTTCTGATGAAAAGCCACTAGTTTGGGCCCAAAAACACTGAAATTGACAGAAACACATGAAAATGCATGTACGGTGTGCGCCGTGACCCGGCCAGCGCAGTTGAGCCTTTTGGGTGAGTCTGCATCGGTTCTGATGAAAAGCCACTAGTTTGTGAACGAAAACACTGAAATTGACAGAAACACATGAAAAATGCATGTGCGGTGCGTGCCGGGACTCTGCCAGTGCAGCCCAGCGTTTCGGGTGAGTCTGCATCGGTTCTGATGAAAAGCCACTAGTTTGGGCCCGAAAACACTGAAATTGACAGAAACACATGAAAAATGCATGTGCGGTGCGTGCCGGGACTCTGCCAGTGCAGCCCAGCGTTTCGGGTGAGTCTGCATCGATTCTGATGAAAAGCCACTAGTTTGGGCCCGAAAACACTGAAATTGACAGAAACACATGAAAAATGTATGTGCGGTGCGTGCCGGGACTCTGCCAGTGCAGCCCAGCGTTTTGGGTGAGTCTGTATCGATTCTGATGAAAAGCCACTAGTTTGGGCCCGAAAACACTGAAATTGACAGAAACACATGAAAAATGCATGTGCGGCGCGTGCCGGGACTCTGCCAGTGCAGCCCAGCGTTTTGGGTGAGTCTGCATCGATTCTGATGAAAAACCACTAATTTGGGCCCGAAAACACTGAAATTGACAGAAACACATGAAAAATGCATGTGCGGTGCGCGCCGGGACTCTGCCAGTGCAGCCCAGCGTTTTGGGTGAGTCTGCATCGATTCTGATGAAAAGCGACTAGTTTAGGCCCAATAACACTGAAATTGACAGAAACACATGAAAAATGCATGTACGGTGTGCGCCGTGACCCTGCCAGCGCAGCCGAGCCTTTTGGGTGAGTCTGCATCGGTTCTGATGAAAAGCCACTAGTTTGGGCCCAATAACACTGAAATTGACAGAAACACATGAAAATGCATGTACGGTGTGCGCCGTGACCCTGCCAGCGCAGCCGAGCCTTTTGGGTGAGTCTGCATCGGTTCTGATGAAAAGCCACTAGTTTGGGCCCAAAAACACTGAAATTGACAGAAACACATGAAAATGCATGTACGGTGTGCGCCGTGACCCGGCCAGCGCAGTTGAGCCTTTTGGGTGAGTCTGCATCGGCTCTGATGAAAAGCCACTAGTTTAGGCCCAATAACACTGAAATTGACAGAAACACATGAAAATGCATGTACGGCGTGTGCCGTGACCCTGCCAGCGCAGCCGAGCCTTTGGGGTGAGTCTGCATCGATTCTGATGAAAAGCGACTAGTTTAGGCCCAATGACACTGAGATTGACAGAAACACATGAAAATGCATGTAACGGTGTGCGCCGTGACCCTGCCAGCGCAGCCGAGGCTTTAGGGTGAGTCTGCATCGGTTCTGATGAAAAGCCACTAGTTTGGGCCGAATAACAATGAAATTGACAGAAACACATGAAAATGCATGTACGGTGTGCGCCCTGACCCAGCCAGCGCAGCTGAGCCTTTTGGGTGAGTCTGCATCGGTTCTGGTGAGAAGCCACTAGTTTGGGCCCAATAACACTGAAATTGACAGAAACACATGAAAATGCATGTACGGCGTGCGCCGTGACCCTGCCTGCGCAGCCGAGCCTTTTGGGTGAGTCTGCATCGGTTCTGATGAAAAGCCACTAGTTTGTGAACGAAAACACTGAAATTGACAGAAACACATGAAAAATGCATGTGCGGTGCGTGCCGGGACTCTGCCAGTGCAGCCCAGCGTTTCGGGTGAGTCTGCATCGATTCTGATGAAAAGCCACTAGTTTGGGCCCGAAAACACTGAAATTGACAGAAACACATGAAAAATGCATGTGCGGTGCGTGCCGGGACTCTGCCAGTGCAGCCCAGCGTTTCGGGTGAGTCTGCATCGATTCTGATGAAAAGCCACTAGTTTGGGCCCGAAAACACTGAAATTGACAGAAACACATGAAAAATGCATGTGCGGTGCGTGCCGGGACTCTGCCAGTGCAGCCCAGCGTTTCGGGTGAGTCTGCATCGATTCTGATGAAAAGCCACTAGTTTGGGCCCGAAAACACTGAAATTGACAGAAACACATGAAAAATGCATGTGCGGTGCGTGCCGGGACTCTGCCAGTGCAGCCCAGCGTTTCGGGTGAGTCTGCATCGATTCTGATGAAAAGCCACTAGTTTGGGCCCGAAAACACTGAAATTGACAGAAACACATGAAAAATGCATGTGCGGTGCGTGCCGGGACTCTGCCAGTGCAGCCCAGCGTTTCGGGTGAGTCTGCATCGATTCTGATGAAAAGCCACTAGTTTGGGCCCGAAAACACTGAAATTGACAGAAACACATGAAAAATGCATGTGCGGCGCGTGCCGGGACTCTGCCAGTGCAGCCCAGCGTTTTGGGTGAGTCTGCATCGATTCTGATGAAAAGCCACTAGTTTGGGCCCGAAAACACTGAAATTGACAGAAACACATGAAAAATGCATGTGCGGTGCGCGCCGGGACTCTGCCAGTGCAGCCCAGCGTTTTGGGTGAGTCTGCATCGATTCTGATGAAAAGCCACTAGTTTCGGCCCGAAAACACTGAAATTGACAGAAGTACATGAAAAATACATGTGCGGTGCGCGCCGGGACTCTGGCAATGCAGCCCAGCGTTTCGGGTGAGTCTGCATCGATTCTGATGAAAAGCCACTAGTTTGGGCCCGAAAACACTGAAATTGACAGAAGCACATGAAAAAATCCATGGTGGTGCCTGCCGGGACTCTGCCAGTGCAGCCCAGCGTTTCGGGTGAGTCTGCATCGATTCTGATGAAGAGCGACTAGTTTGGGACCGAAAACAATGTAATTGACAGAAACACATGAAAAATGCATGTGCCGGGACTCTGCCAGTGCAGCCCAGCGTTTTGGGTGAGTCTGCATCGATTCTGATGAAAAGCCACTAGTTTCGGCCCGAAAACACTGAAATTGACAGAAGTACATGAAAAATACATGTGCGGTGCGCGCCGGGACTCTGCCAATGCAGCCCAGCGTTTCGGGTGAGTCTGCATCGATTCTGATGAAAAGCCACTAGTTTGGGCCCGAAAACACTGAAATTGACAGAAGCACATGAAAAAATCCATGGTGGTGCCTGCCGGGACTCTGCCAGTGCAGCCCAGCGTTTCGGGTGAGTCTGCATCGATTCTGATGAAGAGCGACTAGTTTGGGACCGAAAACAATGTAATTGACAGAAACACATGAAAAATGCATGTGCCGGGACTCTGCCAGTGCAGCCCAGCGTTTTGGGTGAGTCTGCATCGATTCTGATGAAAAGCCACTAGTTTGGGCCCGAAAACACTGAAATTGACAGAAACACATGAAAAATGCATGTGCGGTGCCTGCCGGGACTCTGCCAGTGCAGCCCAGCGTTTTGGGTGAGTCTGCATCGATTCTGATGAAAAGCCACTAGTTTGGGCCCGAAAACACTGAAATTGACAGAAACACATGAAAAATGCATGTGCGGTACGCGCCGGGACTCTACCAGTGCAGCCCAGCGTTTTGGGTGAGTCTGCATCGGTTCTGATGAAAAACCACTAGCTTAGGCCCGAAAACACTGAAATTGACAGAAACACATGAAAAATGCATGTGCGGTACGCGCCGGGACTCTACCAGTGCAGCCCAGCGTTTTGGGTGAGTCTGCATCGATTTTGATGAAAAGCCACTAGTTTGGGCCCGAAAACACTGAAATTGACAGAAACACATGAAAAATGCATGTACGGTGCGTGACGGGACTCTGCCAGTGCAGCTCAGCGTTTTGGGTGAGTCTGCATCGATTCTGATGAAAAGCCACTAGTTTGGGCCCGAAAACACTGAAATTGACAGAAGCACATGAAAAATGTATGGAGGTGCGTGCCGGGACTCTGCCAGTGCAGCCCAGCGTTTCGGGTGAGTCTGCATCGATTCTGATGAAAAGCCACTAGTTTGGGCCCAATAACACTGAAATTGACAGAAACACATGAAAAATGCATGTGCGGTGCGTGCAGGGACTCTGCCAGTGCAGCCCAGCGTTTTGGGTGAGTCTGCATCGATTCTGATGAAAAGCCACTAGTTTGGGCCCGAAAACACTGAAATTGACAGAAACACATGAAAAATGCATGTGCGGTGCGTGCCGGGACTCTGCCAGGGCAGCCCAGTGTTATGGGTGAGTCTGCATCGATTCTGATGAAAAGCCACTAGTTTGGGCCTGAAAACACTGAAATTGACAGAAACACATGAAAAATGCATGTGCGGTGCCTGCCGGGACTCTGCCAGTGCAGCCCAGCGTTTTGGGTGAGTCTGCATCGATTCTGATGAAAAGCCACTAGTTTCGGCCCGAAAACACTGAAATTGACAGAAGCACATGAAAAATGCATGTGCGGTGCGTGCCGGGACTCTGCCAATGCAGCCCAGCGTTTTGGGTGAGTCTGCATCGATTCTGATGAAAAGCCACTAGTTTGGGCCCGAAAACACTGAAATTGACAGAAACACATGAAAAATGCATGTGCGGTGCGTTCCGGGACTGTGCCAGTGCAGCCCAGCGTTTTGGGTGAGTCTGCATCGATTCTGATGAAAAGCCACTAGTTTGGGCCCGAAAACACTGAAATTGACAGAAACACATGAAAAATACATGTGCGGTGCGTGCCGGGACTCTGCCAGTGCAGCCCAGCGTTTTGGGTGAGTCTGCATCGATTCTGATGAAAAGCCACTAGTTTGGGCCCGAAAACACTGAAATTGACAGAAGCACATGAAAAAATCCATGGTGGTGCGTGCCGGGACTCTGCCAGTGCAGCTCAGCGTTTTGGGTGAGTCTGCATCGATTCTGATGAAAAGCCACTAGTTTGGGCCCGAAAACACTGAAATTGACAGAAGCACATGAAAAATGTATGGAGGTGCGTGCCGGGACTCTGCCAGTGCAGCCCAGCGTTTCGGGTGAGTCTGCATCGATTCTGATGAAAAGCCACTAGTTTGGGCCCGAAAACACTGAAATTGACAGAAACACATGAAAAATGCATGTGCGGTGCGTGCAGGGACTCTGCCAGTGCAGCCCAGCGTTTTGGGTGAGTCTGCATCGATTCTGATGAAAAGCCACTAGTTTGGGCCCGAAAACACTGAAATTGACAGAAACACATGAAAAATGCATGTGCGGTGCGTGCCGGGACTCTGCCAGTGCAGCCCAGCGTTATGGGTGAGTCTGCATCGATTCTGATGAAAAGCCACTAGTTTGGGCCCGAAAACACTGAAATTGACAGAAACACATGAAAAATGCATGTGCGGTGCCTGCCGGGACTCTGCCAGTGCAGCCCAGCGTTTTGGGTGAGTCTGCATCGATTCTGATGAAAAGCCACTAGTTTCGGCCCGAAAACACTGAAATTGACAGAAGCACATGAAAAATGCATGTGCGGTGCGTGCCGGGACTCTGCCAATGCAGCCCAGCGTTTTGGGTGAGTCTGCATCGATTCTGATGAAAAGCCACTAGTTTGGGCCCGAAAACACTGAAATTGACAGAAACACATGAAAAATGCATGTGCGGTGCGTTCCGGGACTGTGCCAGTGCAGCCCAGCGTTTTGGGTGAGTCTGCATCGATTCTGATGAAAAGCCACTAGTTTGGGCCCGAAAACACTGAAATTGACAGAAACACATGAAAAATACATGTGCGGTGCGTGCCGGGACTCTGCCAGTGCAGCCCAGCGTTTTGGGTGAGTCTGCATCGATTCTGATGAAAAGCCACTAGTTTGGGCCCGAAAACACTGAAATTGACAGAAACACATGAAAAATGCATGTGCGGTGCGTGCCGGGACTCTGCCAGTGCAGCCCAGCGTTATCGGTGAGTCTGCATCGATTCTGATGAAAAGCCACTAGTTTGGGCCCGAAAACACTGAAATTGACAGAAACACATGAAAAATGCATGTGCGGTGCCTGCCGGGACTCTGCCAGTGCAGCCCAGCGTTTTGGGTGAGTCTGCATCGATTCTGATGAAAAGCCACTAGTTTCGGCCCGAAAACACTGAAATTGACAGAAGCACATGAAAAATGCATGTGCGGTGCGTGCCGGGACTCTGCCAATGCAGCCCAGCGTTTTGGGTGAGTCTGCATCGATTCTGATGAAAAGCCACTAGTTTGGGCCCGAAAACACTGAAATTGACAGAAACACATGAAAAATGCATGTGCGGTGCGTTCCGGGACTGTGCCAGTGCAGCCCAGCGTTTTGGGTGAGTCTGCATCGATTCTGATGAAAAGCCACTAGTTTGGGCCCGAAAACACTGAAATTGACAGAAACACATGAAAAATACATGTGCGGTGCGTGCCGGGACTCTGCCAGTGCAGCCCAGTGTTTTGGGTGAGTCTGCATCGATTCTGATGAAAAGCCACTAATTTGGGCCCGAAAACACTGAAATTGACAGAAACACATGAAAAATGCATGTGCGGTGCCTGCCGGGACTCTGTCAGTGCAGCCCAGCGTTTTGGGTGAGTCTGCATCGATTCTGATGAAGAGCCACTAGTTTGGGCCCGAAAACACTGAAATTGACAGAAACACATGAAAAATGCATGTGCGGTGCGTGCCGGGACTCTGCCAGTGCAGCCCAGCGTTTCGGGTGAGTCTGCATCGATTCTGATGAAAAGCCACTAGTTTGGGCCCAAAAACACTGAAATTGACAGAAACACATGAAAAATGCATGTGCGGTGCGTGCCGGGACTCTGCCAGTGCAGCCCAGCGTTTTGGGTGAGTCTGCATCGATTCTGATGAAAAGCCACTAATTTGGGCCCGAAAACACTGAAATTGACAGAAACACATGAAAAATGCATGTGCGGTGCGTGCCGGGACTCTGCCAGTGCAGCCCAGCGTTTTGGGTGAGTCTGCATCGATTCTGATGAAGAGCCACTAGTTTGGGCCCGAAAACACTGAAATTGACAGAAACACATGAAAAATGCATGTGCGGTGCCTGCCGGGACTCTGTCAGTGCAGCCCAGCGTTTTGGGTGAGTCTGCATCGATTCTGATGAAAAGCCACTAGTTTGGGCCGAAAACACTGAAATTGACAGAAACACATGAAAAATGCATGTGCGGTGTGCGCCGGGACTCTGCCAGTGCAGCCCAGCGTTTTGGGTGAGTCTGCATCGATTCTGATGAAAAGCCACTAGTTTGGGCCCGAATACACTGAAATTGACAGAAACACATGAAAAATGCATGTGCGGTGCGTGCCGCGACTCTGCCAGTGCACCCCAGTGTTTTGGGTGAGTCTGCATCGATTCTGATGAAAAACCACTAATTTGGGCCCGAAAACACTGAAATTGACAGAAACACATGAAAAATGCATGTGCGGTGCCTGCCGGGACTCTGCCAGTGCAGCCCAGCGTTTTGGGTGAGTCTGCATCGATTCTGATGAAAAGCCACTAGTTTGGGCCCGAAAACACTGAAATTGACAGAAACACATGAAAAATGCATGTGCGGTGTGCGCCGGGACTCTGCCAGTGCAGCCTAGCGTTTTGGGTGAGTCTGCATCGATTCTGATGAAAAGCCACTAGTTTGGGCCCGAAAACACTGAAATTGACAGAAACACATGAAAAATGCATGTGCGGTGCGTGCCGGGACTCTGCCAGTGCAGCCCAGCGTTTTGGGTGAGTCTGCATCGATTCTGATGCAGAGCGACTAGTTTGGGCCCGAAAACACTGAAATTGACAGAAACACATGAAAAATGCATGTGCGGTGCGTGCCGGGACTCTGCCAGTGCAGCCCAGCGTTTTGGGTGAGTCTGCATCGATTCTGATGCAGAGCGACTAGTTTGGGCCCGAAAACACTGAAATTGACAGAAACACATGAAAAATGCATGTGCGGTGCGTGCCGGGACTCTGCCAGTGCAGCCCAGCGTTTTGGGTGAGTCTGCATCGATTCTGATGCAGAGCGACTAGTTTGGGCCCGAAAACACTGAAATTGACAGAAACACATGAAAAATGCATGTGCGGTGCGCGCCGGGACTCTGCCAGTGCAGCCCAGCGTTTTGGGTGAGTCTGCATCGATTCTGATGAAAAGCCACTAGTTTGGGCCCGAAAACACTGAAATTGACAGAAACACATGAAAAATGCATGTGCGGTGCGTGCCGGGACTCTGCCAGTGCAGCCCAGCGTTTTGGGTGAGTCTGCATCGATTCTGATGAAGAGCCACTAGTTTAGGCCCGAAAACACTGAAAATGACAGAAACACATGAAAAATGCATGTGCGGTGCGTGCCGGGACTCTGCCAGTGCAGCCCAGTGTTTTGGGTGAGTCTGCATCGATTCTGATGAAAAGCCACTAATTTGGGCCCGAAAACACTGAAATTGACAGAAACACATGAAAAATGCATGTGCGGTGCCTGCCGGGACTCTGTCAGTGCAGCCCAGCGTTTTGGGTGAGTCTGCATCGATTCTGATGAAGAGCCACTAGTTTGGGCCCGAAAACACTGAAATTGACAGAAACACATGAAAAATGCATGTGCGGTGCGTGCCGGGACTCTGCCAGTGCAGCCCAGCGTTTCGGGTGAGTCTGCATCGATTCTGATGAAAAGCCACTAGTTTGGGCCCAAAAACACTGAAATTGACAGAAACACATGAAAAATGCATGTGCGGTGCGTGCCGGGACTCTGCCAGTGCAGCCCAGCGTTTTGGGTGAGTCTGCATCGATTCTGATGAAAAGCCACTAATTTGGGCCCGAAAACACTGAAAGTGACAGAAACACATGAAAAATGCATGTGCGGTGCGTGCCGGGACTCTGCCAGTGCAGCCCAGCGTTTTGGGTGAGTCTGCATCGATTCTGATGAAGAGCCACTAGTTTGGGCCCGAAAACACTGAAATTGACAGAAACACATGAAAAATGCATGTGCGGTGCCTGCCGGGACTCTGTCAGTGCAGCCCAGCGTTTTGGGTGAGTCTGCATCGATTCTGATGAAAAGCCACTAGTTTGGGCCCGAAAACACTGAAATTGACAGAAACACATGAAAAATGCATGTGCGGTGTGGGCCGGGACTCTGCCAGTGCAGCCCAGCGTTTTGGGTGAGTCTGCATCGATTCTGATGAAGAGCCACTAGTTTGGGCCCGAAAACACTGAAATTGACAGAAACACATGAAAAATGCATGTGCGGTGCTTGCCGGGACTCTGCCAGTGCAGCCCAGCGTTTTGGGTGAGTCTGCATCGATTCTGATGAAGAGCCACTAGTTTGGGCCCGAAAACACTGAAATTGACAGAAACACATGAAAATGCATGTGCGGTGCGTGCCGGGACTCTGCCAGTGCAGCCCAGCGTTTTGGGTGAGTCTGCATCGATTCTGATGAAAAGCCACTAGTTTGGGCCCGAAAACACTGAAATTGACAGAAACACATGAAAAATGCATGTGCGGTGCGTGCCGGGACTCTGCCAGTGCAGCCCAGCGTTTTGGGTGAGTCTGCATCGATTCTGATGAAAAGCCACTAATTTGGTCCCGAAAACACTGAAATTGAGAGAAACACATGAAAAATGCATGTGCGGTGCGTGCCGGGACTCTGCCAGTGCAGCCCAGCGTTTTGGGTGAGTCTGCATCGATTCTGATGAAAAGCCACTAGTTTGGGCCCGAAAACACTGAAATTGACAGGAACACATGAAAAATGCATGTGCGGTGCGTGCCGGGACTCTGCCAGTGCAGCCCAGCGTTTTGGGTGAGTCTGCATCGATTCTGATGAAAAGCCACTAGTTTGGGCCCGAAAACACTGAAACTGACAGAAACACATGAAAAATGCATGTGCGGTGCGTGCCGGGACTCTGCCAGTGCAGCCCAGCGTTTTGGGTGAGTCTGCATCGATTATGATGAAAAGCCACTAGTTTGGGCCCGAAAACACTGAAACTGACAGAAACACATGAAAAATGCATGTGCGGTGCGTGTCGGGACTCTGCCAGTGCAGCCCAGCGTTTTGGGTGAGTCTGCATCGATTCTCATGCAGAGCGACTAGTTTGGGCCCGAAAACACTGAAATTGACAGAAACACATGAAAAATGCATGTGCGGTGTGTGCTGGGACTCTGCCAGTGCAGCCCAGCGTTTTGGGTGAGTCTGCATCGATTCTGATGCAGAGCGACGAGTTTGGGCCCGAAAACACTGAAATTGACAGAAACACATGAAAAATGCATGTGCGGTGTGCGCCGGGACTCTGCCAGTGCAGCCCAGCGTTTTGGGTGAGTCTGCATCGATTCTGATGAAAAGCCACTAGTTTGGGCCCGAATACACTGAAATTGACAGAAACACATGAAAAATGCATGTGCGGTGCGTGCCGCGACTCTGCCAGTGCACCCCAGTGTTTTGGGTGAGTCTGCATCGATTCTGATGAAAAACCACTAATTTGGGCCCGAAAACACTGAAATTGACAGAAACACATGAAAAATGCATGTGCGGTGCCTGCCGGGACTCTGCCAGTGCAGCCCAGCGTTTTGGGTGAGTCTGCATCGATTCTGATGAAAAGCCACTAGTTTGGGCCCGAAAACACTGAAATTGACAGAAACACATGAAAAATGCATGTGCGGTGTGCGCCGGGACTCTGCCAGTGCAGCCTAGCGTTTTGGGTGAGTCTGCATCGATTCTGATGAAAAGCCACTAGTTTGGGCCCGAAAACACTGAAATTGACAGAAACACATGAAAAATGCATGTGCGGTGCGTGCCGGGACTCTGCCAGTGCAGCCCAGCGTTTTGGGTGAGTCTGCATCGATTCTGATGAAAAGCCACTAGTTTGGGCCCGAAAACACTGAAATTGACAGAAACACATGAAAAATGCATGTGCGGTGCGTGCCGGGACTCTGCCAGTGCAGCCCAGCGTTTTGGGTGAGTCTGCATCGATTCTAATGCAGAGCGACTAGTTTGGGCCCGAAAACACTGAAATTGACAGAAACACATGAAAAATGCATGTGCGGTGCGTGCCGGGACTCTGCCAGTGCAGCCCAGCGTTTTGGGTGAGTCTGCATCGATTCTGATGCAGAGCGACTAGTTTGGGCCCGAAAACACTGAAATTGACAGAAACACATGAAAAATGCATGTGCGGTGCGCGCCGGGACTCTGCCAGTGCAGCCCAGCGTTTTGGGTGAGTCTGCATCGATTCTGATGAAAAGCCACTAGTTTGGGCCCGAAAACACTGAAATTGACAGAAACACATGAAAAATGCATGTGCGGTGCGTGCCGGGACTCTGCCAGTGCAGCCCAGCGTTTTGGGTGAGTCTGCATCGATTCTGATGAAGAGCCACTAGTTTAGGCCCGAAAACACTGAAAATGACAGAAACACATGAAAAATGCATGTGCGGTGCGTGCCGGGACTCTGCCAATGCAGCCCAGCGTTTTGGGTGAGTCTGCATCGATTCTGATGAAAAGCCACTAGTTTAGGCCCGAAAACACTGAAATTGACAGAAACACATGAAAAATGCATGTGCGGTGCGTGCCGGGACTCTGCCAGTGCAGCCCAGCGTTTTGGGTGAGTCTGCATCGATTCTGATAAAAAGCCACTAGTTTGGGCCCCAATACACTGAAATTGACAGAAATACATGAAAAATGCATGTGCGGTGCGTGCCGGGACTCTGCCAGTGCAGCCCAGTGTTTTGGGTGAGTCTGCATCGATTCTGATGAAAAGCCACTAATTTGGGCCCGAAAACACTGAAATTGACAGAAACACATGAAAAATGCATGTGCGGTGCCTGCCGGGACTCTGTCAGTGCAGCCCAGCGTTTTGGGTGAGTCTGCATCGATTCTGATGAAGAGCCACTAGTTTGGGCCCGAAAACACTGAAATTGACAGAAACACATGAAAAATGCATGTGCGGTGCGTGCCGGGACTCTGCCAGTGCAGCCCAGCGTTTCGGGTGAGTCTGCATCGATTCTGATGAAAAGCCACTAGTTTGGGCCCGAAAACACTGAAATTGACAGAAACACATGAAAAATGCATGTGCGGTGCGTGCCGGGACTCTGCCAGTGCAGCCCAGCGTTTTGGGTGAGTCTGCATCGATTCTGATGAAAAGCCACTAATTTGGGCCCGAAAACACTGAAATTGACAGAAACACATGAAAAATGCATGTGCGGTGCGTGCCGGGACTCTGCCAGTGCAGCCCAGCGTTTTGGGTGAGTCTGCATCGATTCTGATGAAGAGCCACTAGTTTGGGCCCGAAAACACTGAAATTGACAGAAACACATGAAAAATGCATGTGCGGTGCCTGCCGGGACTCTGTCAGTGCAGCCCAGCGTTTTGGGTGAGTCTGCATCGATTCTGATGAAAAGCCACTAGTTTGGGCCCGAAAACACTGAAATTGACAGAAACACATGAAAAATGCATGTGCGGTGTGTGCCGGGACTCTGCCAGTGCAGCCCAGCGTTTTGGGTGAGTCTGCATCGATTCTGATGAAGAGCCACTAGTTTGGGCCCGAAAACACTGAAATTGACAGAAACACATGAAAAAATGCATGTGCGGTGCTTGCCGGGACTCTGCCAGTGCAGCCCAGCGTTTTGGGTGAGTCTGCATCGATTCTGATGAAGAGCCACTAGTTTGGGCCCGAAAACACTGAAATTGACAGAAACACATGAAAATGCATGTGCGGTGCGTGCCGGGACTCTGCCAGTGCAGCCCAGCGTTTTGGGTGAGTCTGCATCGATTCTGATGAAAAGCCACTAGTTTGGGCCCGAAAACACTGAAATTGACAGAAACACATGAAAAATGCATGTGCGGTGCGTGCCGGGACTCTGCCAGTGCAGCCCAGCGTTTTGGGTGAGTCTGCATCGATTCTGATGAAAAGCCACTAATTTGGGCCCGAAAACACTGAAATTGAGAGAAACACATGAAAAATGCATGTGCGGTGCGTGCCGGGACTCTGCCAGTGCAGCCCAGCGTTTTGGGTGAGTCTGCATCGATTCTGATGAAAAGCCACTAGTTTGGGCCCGAAAACACTGAAATTGAGAGAAACACATGAAAAATGCATGTGCGGTGCGTGCCGGGACTCTGCCAGTGCAGCCCAGCGTTTTGGGTGAGTCTGCATCGATTCTGATGAAAAGCCACTAGTTTGGGCCCGAAAACACTGAAATTGACAGGAACACATGAAAAATGCATGTGCGGTGCGTGCCGGGACTCTGCCAGTGCAGCCCAGCGTTTTGGGTGAGTCTGCATCGATTCTGATGAAAAGCCACTAGTTTGGGCCCGAAAACACTGAAACTGACAGAAACACATGAAAAATGCATGTGCGGTGCGTGCCGGGACTCTGCCAGTGCAGCCCAGCGTTTTGGGTGAGTCTGCATCGATTCTGATGAAAAGCCACTAGTTTGGGCCCGAAAACACTGAAACTGACAGAAACACATGAAAAATGCATGTGCGGTGCGTGTCGGGACTCTGCCAGTGCAGCCCAGCGTTTTGGGTGAGTCTGCATCGATTCTGATGAAAAGCCACTAGTTTGGGCCCGAAAACACTGAAATTGACAGAAACACATGAAAAATGCATGTGCGGTGCGTGCCGGGACTCTGCCAGTGCAGCCCAGCGTTTTGGGTGAGTCTGCATCGATTCTGATGCAGAGCGACTAGTTTGGGCCCGAAAACACTGAAATTGACAGAAACACATGAAAAATGCATGTGCGGTGCGTGCCGGGACTCTGCCAGTGCAGCCCAGCGTTTTGGGTGAGTCTGCATCGATTCTGATGCAGAGCGACTAGTTTGGGCCCGAAAACACTGAAATTGACAGAAACACATGAAAAATGCATGTGCGGTGCGTGCCGGGACTCTGCCAGTGCAGCCCAGCGTTTTGGGTGAGTCTGCATCGATTCTGATGCAGAGCGACTAGTTTGGGCCCGAAAACACTGAAATTGACAGAAACACATGAAAAATGCATGTGCGGTGCGCGCCGGGACTCTGCCAGTGCAGCCCAGCGTTTTGGGTGAGTCTGCATCGATTCTGATGAAAAGCCACTAGTTTGGGCCCGAAAACACTGAAATTGACAGAAACACATGAAAAATGCATGTGCGGTGCGTGCCGGGACTCTGCCAGTGCAGCCCAGCGTTTTGGGTGAGTCTGCATCGATTCTGATGAAGAGCCACTAGTTTAGGCCCGAAAACACTGAAAATGACAGAAACACATGAAAAATGCATGTGCGGTGCGTGCCGGGACTCTGCCAATGCAGCCCAGCGTTTTGGGTGAGTCTGCATCGATTCTGATGAAAAGCCACTAGTTTAGGCCCGAAAACACTGAAATTGACAGAAACACATGAAAAATGCATGTGCGGTGCGTGCCGGGACTCTGCCAGTGCAGCCCAGCGTTTTGGGTGAGTCTGCATCGATTCTGATAAAAAGCCACTAGTTTGGGCCCCAATACACTGAAATTGACAGAAATACATGAAAAATGCATGTGCGGTGCGTGCCGGGACTCTGCCAGTGCAGCCCAGTGTTTTGGGTGAGTCTGCATCGATTCTGATGAAAAGCCACTAATTTGGGCCCGAAAACACTGAAATTGACAGAAACACATGAAAAATGCATGTGCGGTGCCTGCCGGGACTCTGTCAGTGCAGCCCAGCGTTTTGGGTGAGTCTGCATCGATTCTGATGAAGAGCCACTAGTTTGGGCCCGAAAACACTGAAATTGACAGAAACACATGAAAAATGCATGTGCGGTGCGTGCCGGGACTCTGCCAGTGCAGCCCAGCGTTTCGGGTGAGTCTGCATCGATTCTGATGAAAAGCCACTAGTTTGGGCCCAAAAACACTGAAATTGACAGAAACACATGAAAAATGCATGTGCGGTGCGTGCCGGGACTCTGCCAGTGCAGCCCAGCGTTTTGGGTGAGTCTGCATCGATTCTGATGAAAAGCCACTAATTTGGGCCCGAAAACACTGAAATTGACAGAAACACATGAAAAATGCATGTGCGGTGCGTGCCGGGACTCTGCCAGTGCAGCCCAGCGTTTTGGGTGAGTCTGCATCGATTCTGATGAAGAGCCACTAGTTTGGGCCCGAAAACACTGAAATTGACAGAAACACATGAAAATGCATGTGCGGTGCGTGCCGGGACTCTGCCAGTGCAGCCCAGCGTTTTGGGTGAGTCTGCATCGATTCTGATGAAAAGCCACTAGTTTGGGCCCGAAAACACTGAAATTGACAGAAACACATGAAAAATGCATGTGCGGTGCGTGCCGGGACTCTGCCAGTGCAGCCCAGCGTTTTGGGTGAGTCTGCATCGATTCTGATGAAAAGCCACTAATTTGGGCCCGAAAACACTGAAATTGAGAGAAACACATGAAAAATGCATGTGCGGTGCGTGCCGGGACTCTGCCAGTGCAGCCCAGCGTTTTGGGTGAGTCTGCATCGATTCTGATGAAAAGCCACTAGTTTGGGCCCGAAAACACTGAAATTGACAGGAACACATGAAAAATGCATGTGCGGTGCGTGCCGGGACTCTGCCAGTGCAGCCCAGCGTTTTGGGTGAGTCTGCATCGATTCTGATGAAAAGCCACTAGTTTGGGCCCGAAAACACTGAAACTGACAGAAACACATGAAAAATGCATGTGCGGTGCGTGCCGGGACTCTGCCAGTGCAGCCCAGCGTTTTGGGTGAGTCTGCATCGATTCTGATGAAAAGCCACTAGTTTGGGCCCGAAAACACTGAAACTGACAGAAACACATGAAAAATGCATGTGCGGTGCGTGTCGGGACTCTGCCAGTGCAGCCCAGCGTTTTGGGTGAGTCTGCATCGATTCTCATGCAGAGCGACTAGTTTGGGCCCGAAAACACTGAAATTGACAGAAACACATGAAAAATGCATGTGCGGTGTGCGCCGGGACTCTGCCAGTGCAGCCCAGCGTTTTGGGTGAGTCTGCATCGATTCTGATGAAAAGCCACTAATTTGGGCACGAAAACACTGAAATTGACAGAAACACATGAAAAATGCATGTGCGGTGCCTGCCGGGACTCTGTCAGTGCAGCCCAGCGTTTTGGGTGAGTCTGCATCGATTCTGATGAAAAGCCACTAGCTTGGGCCCGAAAACACTGAAATTGACAGAAACACATGAAAAATGCATGTGCGGTGCGTGCCGGGACTCTGCCAGTGCAGCCCAGCGTTTTGGTTGAGTCTGCATCGATTCTGATGAAAAGCCACTCGTTTGGGCCTGAAAACACTGAAATTGACAGAAACACATGAAAAATGCATGTGCGGTGCGTGCCGGGACTCTGCCAGTGCAGCCCAGCGTTTTGGGTGAGTCTGCATCGATTCTGATGAAAAGCCACTAGTTTGGGCCCGAAAACACTGAAATTGACAGAAACACATGAAAAATGCATGTGCGGTGCGTGCCGGGACTCTGCCAGTGCAGCCCAGCGTTTTGGGTGAGTCTGCATCGATTCTGATGAAAAGCCACTAGTTTGGGCCCGAAAACACTGAAATTGACAGAAACACATGAAAAATGCATGTGCGGTGCGTGCCGGGACTCTGCCAGTGCAGCCCAGCGTTTGGGGTGAGTCTGCATCGATTCTGATGCAGAGCGACTAGTTTGGGCCCGAAAACACTGAAATTGATAGAAACACATGAAAAATGCATGTGCGGTGCGTGCCGGGACTCTGCCAGTGCAGCCCAGCGTTTGGGGTGAGTCTGCATCGATTCTGATGCAGAGCGACTAGTTTGGGCCCGAAAACACTGAAATTGACAGAAACACATGAAAAATGCATGTGCGGTGCACGCCGGGACTCTGCCAGTGCAGCCCATTTTTGGGTGAGTCTGCATCGATTCTGATGAAAAGCCACTAGTTTGGGCCCGAAAACACTGAAATTGACAGAAACACATGAAAAATGCATGTGCGGTGCCTGCCGGGACTCTGCCAGTGCAGCCCAGCGTTTTGGTGAGTCTGCATCGATTCTGATGAAAAGCCACTAGTTTGGGCCCGAAAACACTGAAATTGACAGAAACACATGAAAAATGCATGTGTGGTGCGCGCCGGGACTCTGCCAGTGCAGCCCAGCGTCTTGGGGTGAGTCTGCATCGATTCTGATGAAAAACCACTAATTTGGGCCCGAAAACACTGAAATTGACAGAAACACATGAAAAATGCATGTGCGGTGCGTGCCGGGACTCTGCCAGTGCAGCCCAGCGTTTTGGGTGAGTCTGCATCGATTCTGATGAAAAGCCACTAGTTTGGGTCCAGAAAACACTGAAATTGACAGAAACACATGAAAAATGCATGTGCGGTGCGTGCCGGGACTCTGCCAGTGCAGCCCAGCGTTTTGGTGAGTCTGCATCGATTCTGATGCAGAGCGACTAGTTTGGGCCCGAAAACACTGAAATTGACAGAAACACATGAAAAATGCATGTGCGGTGCGTGCCGGGACTCTGCCAGTGCAGCCCAGCGTTTTGGGTGAGTCTGCATCGATTCTGATGAAAAGCCACTAGTTTGGGCCCGAAAACACTGAAATTGACAGAAACACATGAAAAATGCATGTGCGGTGCGTGCCGGGACTCTGCCAGTGCAGCCCAGCGTTTTGGGTGAGTCTGCATCGATTCTGATGAAAAGCCACTAGTTTGGGCCCGAAAACACTGAAATTGACAGAAACACATGAAAAATGCATATGTGCCGTGCGCGCCGGGACTCTGCCAGTGCAGCCCAGCGTTTTGGGTGAGTCTGCATCGATTCTGATGAAAAGCCACTAATTTGGGCCCGAAAACACTGAAATTGACAGAAACACATGAAAAATGCATGTGCGGTGCCTGCCGGGACTCTGCCAGTGCAGCCCAGCGTTTTGGGTGAGTCTGCATCGATTCTGATGAAAAACCACTAGTTTGGGCCCGAAAACACTGAAACTGACAGAAACACATGAAAAATGCATGTGCGGTGCGTGCCGGGACTCTGCCAGTGCAGCCCAGCGTTTTGGGTGAGTCTGCATCGATTCTGATGAAAAGCCACTAGTTTGGGCCTGAAAACACTGAAATTGACAGAATCACATGAAAAATGCATGTGCGGAGCGCGCCGGGACTCTGCCAGTGCAGCCCAGCGTTTTGGGTGAGTCTGCATCGATTCTGATGAAAAGCCACTAGTTTGGGCCCGAAAACACTGAAATTGACAGAAACACATGAAAAATGCATGTGCGGTGCGTGCCGGGACTCTGCCAGTGCAGCCCAGCGTTTTGGGTGAGTCTGCATCGATTCTGATGAAAAGCCACTAGTTTGGGCCCGAAAACACTGAAATTGACAGAAACACATGAAAAATGCATGTGCGGTGCATTTAGGGGTTAGGGTTAGGGTTAGGGTTAGGGGTAAGGGTTAGGGTTAGGGTTAGGTATGGGAGTAAAACGAGGTTTGTCTCGCTGGACAATACGGGACAATCGTAAATAACTTTTGATAGGGAGGTCATAGAGACTTGGAACCAAGGTCCATCCCCACTAATTCAGGAATGGCCTTTCCAACAATACCACCCATGAGCATATGCAAGCTTCCGGTCCTGAGATACGTCAGTTCCGGTTTTTGAAATGACTGTATCTCAGTAACGGAAGGTCGTAGAGACATGGGTCCAAGACTGGCGCGTTAAGAGCCCCCAAATTAGGTCTGACGCCAGTTTCTACTACTTTTGGTTCCTGAGTTATAGAGCAAAATGTCCTCCCCATTGGAAATAAATGGGATGAAAATTTCAGTGTGGAGGCCAAAATCGACCATGCAGAAAGTATTAAGGAGCACGTTTCAGGTCATTTGGAGTCTATTCGTACCAGTCAAGGAGTGACTTTTTGAAAAATCTTGACACCCATGAGAGATGAGGTAGGTATTAAGGTATAAGAGGTAGGTAAGTATTCTAAAGGTAAGTTGTGGACTGTTTGGTTGGTATTAACGTATAAGAGGTAGGTAAGTATTTTCAAGGTAAGTTGTGGACTCTTCGGTCTGGCCAGTGTTTGTGTGTGTGTGTGTCTGTGTGTGTGAGTGTGTGTGTGAGAGTGTGTGTTTGTGTGCGTGTGTGAGTGTGTGTTTGTGTGCATGTGTGTGTGTGTGTGTGTGTGTGTGTTTGTGTGTGTGAATGTGTGTGTTTGTGTGTGTGTGTCAGTGTGTTTTTGTGTGTGTGCGTGTGTGTGAGTGTGTTCTCGTTTTTCTATCCTGGTGGGGTCCACAACCTGACATATCACTCACACCGTGGGGACCGAATCCCGGTCCCCACAGGCATGAGCATTGCAATCAATAGAAAAGAGGCTCCTGATGTACCTGGTGACGTTTTTTTGAAAAAAAAATTGGTCCCCTGGGGGTTGAATTTCAATTCTTTGTGTATGCCCTAGAGGTCACACTCGGTACTGCAGTGTGTAAATTTGCACTGACATGTGTGTAACTGTGTGAAAGTGTGTGTATCATATAAGCTTCATATACCATAGAAAGTATGACAGTCTGTGCAGTTTAATGTGATTATATTTTTATGTTATCAAATTACTTTTTCTAAAATCAACAAGGGAACACATTTAATCATTCAACTTCCTTTCAAAGCTACTTTATTCTTTGGAAGAAACTAATAATGACATTTTTGTTGGCCTGAAGTAGACAAAAAATATAAATTAATAAATACAAGAATAAACAATTATTTGTAAATAAATAAAAGGTCTATTTTTGTAATGTTTCTGATATTTATTTCGTTTATTGTGCCCCACATACTTGGAATAAGCTTCAACAAAACTTTAAGTTGATCTCATCTTTACTGCTGAGACAATTCCAAGTTTTAATTTCTAATTTTATTAATTGTAACTGTCAACGCTTTTATTATTTTTATTTATTTTTTGTTCTCATTTTCAATCCCTACACTTTAACTTTTTAGCATTGTTAATTTTATCTTGTTTTAAAATGACGTAGACATGTATTGTTCTTTTATTTCTATTTGATTTTAGTTGTGTCTGCATTCATTGTATGTCTGTACCTTGGCACCCTTGAAAATGAGGGTTCTCCCTCAATGTGTGTTCTGAGGTTTTAAAATAAATGTAAATAAATCAATATTCATACAAACCGAGGCTACAGTTAGCCATGTACTGATATTTATATAAACTGAGGCCACAGTTAGAAGCAATGTACTGATATTTATACAGACTGAGGCTACAGTTAGAAGCAATGTACTGATATTTATACAGACTGAGGCTACAGTTAGCCGTGTACTGATATTCATACAAACTGAGGCTACAGTTAGCTGTGTACTGATATTCATACAAACTGAGGCTACAGTTAGCTGTGTACTGATATTTATACAAACTGAGGCTACAGATGGAAGCAATATACTGATATTTATACAAACTGAGGCTACAGTTAGCTGTGTACTGATATTTATACAAACTGAGGCTACAGTTAGGTGTGTACTGATATTTATACAAACTGAGGCTACAGATGGAAGCAATGTACTGATATTTATACAAACTGAGGATACAGTTAGCCGTGTACTGGTATTTATACAAACTGCGACTACAGTTAGCTGTGTACTGATAATCATATAAACTGAGGCTACAGTTAGAAGCAATGTACTGATATTTATACAATCTGAGGCTACAGATGGAAGCAATGTACTGATACTTATACAAACTGAGGCTACAGTTAGAAGCAATGTACTGATATTCATACAAACTGAGGCTACAGTTAGCCGTGTACTGATACTTATACAAACTGAGGCTACAGTTAGCCGTGTACTGAC